>NW_019416848.1:223639-227254 GCF_000390285.2 Anoplophora glabripennis
TATATATATATATATATCGCACTTTGCTGGATTACCGCTAAGTAGGCGTCGAAATCTAATAACGACTTTGCGAAATCCACTTGCAGTTAGGTTAGTCTAATATCAACTACTTACAAGAACAAACACGCACTAGACGCGTAGGCGTTTGATGGAAGACGTGATATGTGGATATAACAGATGAAATTGTGTGGTTATAATATAATATAACCCTGATTTTCCGGTAAACCGCGACGATTTGCCTGGAAGTTAAAGTTCTGTAAGCGGGGGCGGCATATTATTACTACGTTAACTGTAAGAGATCCGGGATGTTTGTTTAGGCAGAGCTCAAGTTTCAACGCCAATTTGGCTGTGGGATTGGGGGTGATATAATTCGAATAAGCACCCAGTTATATTTAAAATTTATTTGTGGCTGATAGTCCAGTCACTGAAGCATTTTGACTACCAATTTTTTCGGATGGAATGGATTGACGTGAAATTTGACCTGTAGCTAGGGAATAGTCCAAGACGCAAAAGTTATACAATGTCGATGTGTGCTTTTAGCCTAGGGGTAGATGCCACCCGTTCTGGAGGGTGGGAATTTTTTTTTATTAAAAATAACTTCACGATTCGATAGAGGAATGAATTCTAAGCAAAAAATGTTCTATATGAATTTTTGTCCAGTCAATATTTTTTTAGTTATTTGCGCCTAAACATGTTCGTTTTTAGCCCAAAAAATGCTTGTTTTTGAGCCATTTTTCGCGAATATCTTAAAAACTACAAGTTTTATCAAAAAAATTATCATAAGCAAAAATGAAGGTAATTAAATAGCAAAGAGATTGCTTTTTTATTTTTGTAGATGGTATAGAACCCGAGTTATGACTCCCAGAAGTTAGTCCTGTACGGAAAAATTAAAGGTTTTTCGAGGAAAACTTATATAACACTTATTAAAGTTCTTGAAAAGACCTTTAAATTGAGTGGTGGTAAAAGTCGTTAGCCAGTTTCGCCCTTCCACAAATAAGAACCACTTCTTATTTGTGGAAGGGCGAAATGGGCGTTGACTATTAGACGCCTTCATTATAGCCATCCTTGTCTATCACATGGATTTCTATGGCTTACTTTATCGCTCTCACGTAACTTCTGATAGACCATCGGTACTTTCCTACCCTGTATATGTATGTGTATATTCGGAAATTGGCCGAGGCCTCGAATTTAGGTTGGCATTAAGCGAGAAATTCTGTATACGCACAGGTTGGCAGCATTACTTAGACAAAGAGCATATGCTACATGAGTTTTTTGGGTGGCTGAAAAGTTGCAATATATCATATATCATTTGAAACCCAATAAAAAGTTTATAATTCAACATATGCATACCATTAAAACAAGCTTTCAATAATATTTTTTTGTTTATTTTATAATAACGGATGTTTTTAAGGGTTGCAACTTTGTAATAAGTCGTAAGCTTTCTAATGAATAACAAAAGAAATGCAATACATTGTGAATGCACCAAAATAATATTTTAAACTGTTAAAAACTTTTTTTAATTTTTTTTTGGCCCTGAAAGGGTAGTTTTTAAGGGTTTTTAAAGGTTGAAAGTAAATAAATTTCATAAATTATATTAAAAAACATGAAAGGAACTTTATCCAACATATTTGTACATGAATTTAATCTTTAAAATACGTAAATCTGCGATTTTCACATTTCTTCCGTACAAGGGTAGTTTTCACCCCCAAATAGAAAAAAGCACACATCTAGACACTATAACTTTTGAAGTGGGGGGTCAGATGAGCTTGTATGCAAATTTTCAGGAAAATCCATGCTATCCGAAAAAATTGGGAGCTTTTACCTTATTTTCGCTTTCAGTGACTGGACTATGACATTTATATCAGAAAATCTGCCCTGTTTATATTTAGGAGCTCTTTGTATGGAACAAAATTTAAAACTGAATTTAAGAAAAATGTTCAGTAAGAGAAGAAAATCGAGAAAGACGGAATTAAACAAGATTGATTTTACTCATTGTAGAAAAGTCTGTCTAGGTCCCTTGTAGGTTACATTTGTTAATGCGAATGCTTTTATTTTTTTTGCCAACAATCTTGTTCTCTGAGAAAATATTTCAAGTTTTGCTCTTCAAAAATTGAACGAATCATTAGAGAAAAATGAGAACGAAACAAAGAACGAAACTTTTGAGAATTTGCTACGACTCCCTCTAGCGGGAGGTTCTACACTGGGCAAAAGAGTGTAGCAAAAAAAAAAAGGTAAGTCAAATCCTAGGCCTGCCCGGAGGACCTAGTATAGACTAGCTCTCTCTCACTAGATCTCCTCAGGGTCGTTTTACCTGGCGGTGGCCAGCCAATTGCCCAGACGAGAAGATGACTCTAAATAAACATAAAAAACCAAAGCTTGAGCTGAGACAGTTATTCAAGAATATTCCTTGTTCGAGAAATAAAACCAGGCAATTCCCCAACAAACAATTTATTAGTGAATAATAAATAGAATATACTACGGTTAATTAGCGGAATGGCCTCGTAAGGTAGACACTCTGTAGGTGTGAATAATGACAAATGATGTATATAATGTCACAAACAGTAATTAACAAGAGAGTCTCGCAAGGTAGACACTCTGTATATGTAAATAATGACAAATGGTGTATATAATGTCGCAAACAGTAATTAACAAGAGGGTCTCGCAAGGTAGACACTCTGTAAATGTAAATAATGACAAATAATGTATCTAATGGCACAAACAATAACTAACGAGAGGGTCTCGCAAGGTAGACACTCCGTATATGTAAATAATGACAAATTAGGTATATAAAGGAACAAACAGTACATTAACAAGACGTTGCCAACAAAACCTTAACTACTCGCTATACTTATCAGTTTTTTCACTCGGTATGACTGCTGGGGTGTTACTGGTACAGGGTCGCCCTGTCTCGGGATCGAGGGGTGAAGTTCTAGCTGTCTAAATCGAAGGACGTCCGCGCCAAGGTCCACCAAACCACATGGGGCGTATGGGTGATAGTTCACCAAGCAGGGGTTCCGCCAACAATAATCAAACTCGTCACAGTCGACGTGGGGAGGCAGAAAATAAACATACCAAAGGACGGAGGTGATGAAAGAGGAAGCAGAAAAAAAAACCCTGTATAGAAATACGGTTGTAATAACGGTAAAACTAAATCACGAGAACACTGCATGCTCTGTATAACTAGGTGAAAATAATGAGAAGAAAAATTACCTTTTTACTAAGGGTTTTTTTCCACAGAAGGGAGGTCGAACCTCCACTCTCGACGAGGGCCTTCTACTGACGGAAACTGATAGCTTCGATTAATAAAACGGGCTCAACTTCTGTACCTTCAGCTCGTAAGGTCGAAATGTGCTGTCTATTTCCCAAAATAGTTTAATTCTCCATCAAACGAGAAAATACGGTATCCAGACAACCACACTACACTAGAGAATTATTTAGAGCCTCGATGAAAAAGTATCCCTTGCGGATGCTTCAAATAATGCACAAATTTTCCATCAAAGAACATACAGCCATTTCGCCTTTTACGGTCACAGCGAGAATCAAAACGGAAACCAGAAATTGGAAGGGGGAGGGAACGAACACCGCGCGACGGAGAAATTCCTTTCAGTGGCCGTG
>NW_019416849.1:0-24605 GCF_000390285.2 Anoplophora glabripennis
TAGAAGTTTACGTATTTGACTGCTAAACCAGAGGTTGACGGTTCGAATCCCGACGCAGGTCGGCTTTTTTTCAGCTAATATTTATTTCAATTATCATTTTTCTACATCAACTATTATTCAAAATACATATTTCGACACCAGTTGCTGGACGCGAAGTAAATAATTTCTCACAGTGTTGCCAGATATCTGCGAATTAGACGCGCTAGATTTGATTCCTTGTTCAGTTACATAAAAAATCTTCTAAAATCGTGTATATAAATTATAGAAAAAAATACTATTTGCATCTCGAATACGAGACGCTTTTGCGTTCCCGAATGGATATTTTAACCAGTTGTAAAAAGACCAGTGAATATACGTGTGGGAGTAGGAAAAATTATAAAACAGTATTGTGGGGTCAATACGTTTAAATTAAATAGTAATTTCTTTCCGCCTGCGTTTTGAAAATCGTTTTAAGACAACAAATGTCAAACATCGTCGTGTAAAAGCCTAAAAACAAACGCCAGTACTTCAAAGACTTTTTTCGGTGGTCATTTAGCGAAACCACGTGTAAGTGTGGGTGGTAAGATTAAGGAATAGATGGTAGAAAACATGCCAAGACCGTCCGAACTCTAAAAATACGGCCCCACTTTTATTTCGGTCGGTTATCGGGATGTATGTATTTCCGAAATCGCCATATCAAAAATTAATGTCGCGAAATGGACGCGTATACCGATTGCTTATTTTTAAAATGACACAGGCACGTAGTAAACAGTAATGACGTTCTACGTGGGCTTCACAACATCATAGCAGTTATAAAAAACGATGAAATGTACCATTTTTCCGCTTAGTCTACGGTCACCAACCACGCAAGAAATACAGAATGTTTGATTATAAAAGCCCCTCATTCTTGGACAGCCAGTAAGGTATACAGGGTGGTCCGAATTTTATGCAGGAAACTTCCAGGGCTGATAGATCTCTTTAAAATAATAGGTGTTTGCCTTATAAACATAGGTCTGGAACGGCCTCGTTTTAGAGATACAGGGTGTTGAAGTTGTTAAAAAAAATTAATTTTTTGTTTATATCTCCGGAATCTATTAACCGATCTGAACAAAATTTGGTACAGATAATGGATGACAGTAGGCCTTGCATTCTCTAAAATATGAGCTCTAAAGGATCTACCAGTGGTGTACAACTGGACAGGGTCACCCTTTTTTTATAAAAAAAACCTACGCCACTGTATTTTTTACAATCTATTGTAACGGATTTATATTCTAATGTACAAAATACGTAAAAAAGGTAACGTGAATTTTTTCCCTAAAGTTCACCGTTCTCAAGTTATTCATACGAATACAATCTCCTTGTGGCGGATACTTCTAACCATAATATTACAAGAATATTTATGTTTATGCTTAAAAGTAAGTGCAATTTGTAAGCACATCAACAAAATTCTTTACACTCGTCGCTTTCATCTTTTGGATTAAAACGATATTTGGAAAATCACGACGGCTCAATGAAAGACACAGAAATGAAATTTTAAGAACATTGGGGTGAGTAAATCGAAAATTTGAAAAGTTCTACATAAGGATGGTAGAAATCCGTACTATTTACAACCTGTGCAAAATTTACTTCCGGGAGATGTAGACACACCTGAATTTTTGTTAGTGGTTGTTTTAAAGTCACAACATAATCCAGAATTCTTACTAGAAATACTTTGGACCGATGAGGCTACGTTCACAAGGCGAGGGGTAGTGAATTTTCACAATATTTGGTCACAAGAAAATCCTCATGAAATTCGGATAAGATCTTTTCAACGAATTTTCTGGCTCGGAATAATTCGGACTTTATTTCTTGTCACCCCATCTAAATTCCCAGCATTTCTAAACTTTCTAGAAAACCATCTATTTGAATTATTAGAGGATGTTCCATTAAATATACCACAAAATAGCTGGATACAAATGGATGGTGCTCCTGCGCATTTTAGGAGAATAATACAATAATGGCTTAAAAATTATATGGGGCGATGGATAGGTTGAAGACCAAATGCCAATGTCAACCATAATGGTGCAGAGAATCCAGTCTCTTGGCCAGCCAAATCGCCAGATCTAAACCCCCTGGACTTCTACGTTTGGGGTTACCTATCTGAAAAGTAAAGTTTACTCTACTCCACCACAACTACTGCAGCGAATAGAAGAGGGGTGTAATGAATTAAAAGAAAACCACCACATGATATTAGTTAGGTAATTCCATTAATCATTAATAGAAATTGTCAGAAATGTATCGATGTGGATGGTTCGCATTTTGAACAATTGCTGCAAATACGTAACGTTAATTTCATTTCTTGTTTAATTGTCGTTGCTTGGTAAATGTATTTTTATTATTATTTTCATTTAAATTGTCCTTATTTGTAAAGATAGTGGATTAAGCCTCCAGGAGAAACTAAAATACACTAGGAACACTACCTCACAGGTGATGTGGAAATAATTTTGTTGATCTGCTTACAAATTGCACTTCCTTTTAAGTATAAACATAAATATTCTTGTAATATTATGGTTTGAAGTGTCTGCCACAAGGGGTTTGTATTTGTATGAATAACTTGAGAACGGTGAATCTTAGGGAAAAATTTCAAGTTACCTTTTTTACGTATTTAGTGCATTAGAATATAAATCCGTTACAATAACTTGCAAAAAATACAGTGGCGTAGTTTTTTTTATAAAAAGAGGGCGGCCCCTGTCCAGTTGTACACCACTGGTTGAACCTTTAGAGCTCATATTTTAGGAAATGTAAGGCTTACTGTCATACATTATCTATACCAAATTTTATTAAGATCGGTTAATAGATTCCGGAGATATAAACAAAAAATCAAATTTTTTTAACAACTTCAACACCCTGTATCTCTAAAACGAGGCCGTTCCAGACCTATGTTTATAAGGCAAACACCTATTATTTTAAAGAAATCTATAAGCCCACGAAGTTTCCTGCATAAAATTCGGACCACCCTGTATATAATTTTAAATGGGATGTTATTTTCTTTATATTGACCCACAATTTTTTTTTCGTCACACTGTAGATGAGTGGTGACGTCATTGATATTTTGTTTAACTGGGATTGTATACATCTTTTTGGATAAATTTGAAATAGATAAGTGTGAGTCCATATTTATAATTCTCGGGAAAGAGTGAAGGCTTAATAATCTCACAATCCTTTTATTAAGACGACTAATTTCGAGTTCTACACTTTGCACCTCATCATCAGGTCATTACAAGGATATCACATTTACACGGTTCTGTGCAAAATTTGGAAAATTCATCTAAATAAAATTTAAAATAAGTTTTGTACTTGTAACTGTGTATTGTCATTGTCTACAGTAAATGTTTTATGTTTTTTAAAATTAAACGTTTAGGAAGATATTATTAAGTATACAATTGATAAACTGGTTATTTAGATGAATTTTCCAAATTTTGCACAGAACCTTGCAAATGTGATATCCTTGTAATGACCTGATGATGAGGTGCAAAGTGTAGACCTCGAAATTAGTCGTCTTAATAAAAGGATTGTGAGACTATTAAGCCTTCACTCTTTCCCGAGAATTATCTTTTTGGATGTTTTGATTGATTTTTTTATTCTCTTTCCAACTATGTGAAATTTGTATGCCTTTGCTTATGAAATTTTTGAGAAAAAATCAACCTTTGACTTTAGTTTACGGTGCTCGCCTTCTAAATCATATCAAAGAGAAGGCGTTGGAAAAACAACAGACTGTATCACTAAACTTAATTCTTCAGGAAAGAAAGACATTAAAACAAATTAGAAAAGAACGAAGCTTTTCCTAGCTTTCCCGTACGAACAAATAATTTTCAACTTTTTTTTGTAATTAATCCTGTTTCTTTCATTGCAGGTCAACGAGCCTGTCACACAGGGCCTGATGCCCCTGCACTACGCCGTCTGGCAGAGGTATTACGAGGCGGCTCAACTTTTATTAACCAGAGGTGGTGACGTTAACGCCACAGACGAGTGCGGATACAGTCCTTTGCACTTGTCGGCAGAACACGGGTAAGATATACGCCTTTTATATCAAAAGCGCGGTTTATAAAAGGTAAAAGTTGTGAGAGAATTGTAATTTACCGCCCCTTCCACCACTTAATATGTCCCGGAGTGCCCCGAGAAGCGAAGGGAAGGCGTGGAAGTCTAGTTATGCATAAAATATGTAAAAGAGTGAGATTTAGTTGAGAAATACAGCGGCTTTAATTCGCTGCGGGTTATAATTAAAAAGGCTTATTTGTTGGTTTTGAGGCTGGGCCAAATTCTATTTTTTTCTCTTGGTGTGTTGGGTGTTTCCGCAAATCGGCAGACTGAGTTTCTCAACAAAACTATAGGTGTAAGGTCTTCAACAAGTTTTTCCGTTTGTTAAAAAAAATCAAACGATGCTTCTGGTTGCTCTATGTACCAAGATCAAGTAAACACTTTGAGAAAACGCATCGTTTTGATAACAAAAGAATAAACGTTTGTTCTATACTGTTCTAAGAAACCCATGGAAATTTCGAGAAACAATGAAAAACATATAAAAAAGGCGCTAGGGTAGTTTTTTTTTAAATGGTTAGGTTATACTTAATTCGTTATTGAGAAATATCAAAGTAGTCTAAATTTGTAAACAATGTATTAAATGTACAATGTCAATACGAGTATTCTTTAACTTTTAAATTTCAAAATAACGTTCGATTTTAATTTATTAAAAACAATTTACATCTGAAAAAAAGTTTAAATAACGTGTTTGTGCCACCTATTTATTAGAATCCATTGCAAATTGCAAGTAGTTTCAAGGTCTATAATTTCTCAGGGGGCAGCTGCTCCCCCCACTAGAAATTCGAAAAGAGCACAAAAATTTTCTTAAGCTTAGAAAATATATTGGAAATTTTTAATAAAATATTTTATTTACTTAAACTTTAATTTTGAAAATTAATACACTACTTAATTTTTTTTAAAAAACAATTGTAACAAATTGGTATAAATATTCGTTGATAAAAGAATTTAAAAATATAAAATTTTATGTTACAAAGTACCTAATACATTTCTATATTTTAAAAATTTAGCTCTGGAATTTAAATTAAAAAAAATAAATTTTTATCTATCGGAATCATAATAAACGTTTAACAATGCAACTAAAGCTATATATGTAACGCACCAATTTTATATAAGGGGAATGAAAAACGTTTTTAATTTTGTAGGTTTACCCATAAGTTATAAGTTATAAGTATATACATATTTATATATTTTTATATATTTTCAATAATATAATAGCTTTATAGCTTTAAACTTGAATTGTGAGGGTTATTATTCGATACTTAATTTTTTGTATTTAATTGTTTTTAAATTATATATAAACTGCAAACTTACAATTAGACTTAATATTTATTATCGGTCTATCGCTTATTTTTGACAACCATGAAGATTTTATTAATAAAGTGGTCGACAAATTTTAAAAAAATCCGAGATTATGTTTTGCCTAATTTTCGTTGAATTTCTTTAGTTTTTAAGTTGTTTATATTTTTTATGTCTTTCTTGTATTTTAAAAAGGGTTTATTAAAAAAATATCTAAAAAATTTAATTCATTGTACCTATTCCTACCTGTAATTTATACAGGGTGTTTCAGAAAGACCTCCCGTAAATGCAGGGGGTGATAGTACGACAAAAAATAAGAATTATTTGTCCTATGAACTACATGTCTATCTCTTCTTGTTTTCGAGATGCAGAGCAACAAAATAAACTTATTAATCTCAAACAACGCATACATCCTCAGTAATATTTTAAACTCTAATTAACTTTATATCAAAATTTTAGTGACTGTAATTAGTCATTACTAACTACAGTCACTAACAATCACTAAAATTTTGATATAAAGTTAATTAGAGTTTAAAATATTACTGAGAATGTATGCGTTGTTTATGAGACAACCATCAATAAGTTTTGACATAAGCTTACTTTAAGAAAAATCACTTATTTTCTACACCGTAATATTGCAAGAGTTCAATTAAAAGCCTTTTTTCTCGAAAACCGTCCACATTAGGAAGCTCTAACAAATGTACATTATTTTTAGAAAATAAAATTGTACATTAGAAATTGGAACCCGAAAACCTAACCTCAAAAAAATTAGAACTTAAAATGTAATACGAATGTAGCATCACCAGCGCCCTCTATAAAATATACAAAAAATAATTAGATCAACGTATTTGGCGTCCTTAAAAACCCCGGAATACCAAATTTCATAAAAATATTTCGCACTGGAAATTTTCGTAAAAATTCTATTTAAAAAAGAATGACCGCAAAGTTAGCCTATTTTCTCACCCTTGCCAGAGACCTAAAAATATTCTGCATATGTCAAATTATTGGTAATGAAAAATCTAGATGAGCATATTTTTTAGTTTAGTAGTCGAAAAATGTCGAAAATCACCCTTAGGGGTTGATATGATACTGCAAAACTGAAATGTATAAATAATATCAATAAGAATAAAAGCAATTCTTATTGTATTTTTTCTATAAAATAAAATCCTACAAATAGGAAATAATTTCTTTTCATGATTAATGAGGGCGTGACATAGTTGTAAGTCCACCCTTAAATTCGCTAAGGGGCTTAAATCATCCCCTAAATATGGAAAAAATAAAAAAATTACTAAATATTTTTTGATTGAAAAAATCAAAAATTATTTGAAAAATCAAGATTTTTCAAATATTTTTTTATTTTTTTATGTTTAGGGGATGATTTCACCCCCTAAGAGGGCTGATTTTTATAGAAAATTTTTTTGAACAATTAGGTCAAGTCAGCTTAATCTTTCTGATCAGAAAAGTAAAATATTCGACAGTTTTTTTATATCGCTATGATATTTTCGTATGTTATCACGTTCGGGGGTAGTTCACCCCTTCGTTACAGGGGTGGTTTTCTTATAGATACTAGTGAGAAGTACACGACTTGAATTTCTAATAATTTAGAATATCCTAGTACTTTTTCCTAGATTTTTCAAGTAATTTTATATTTTTTCCGTATTTAGGGGATGATTTAAGCCCCTTAGCGAATTTAAGGGTGGACTTACAACTATATCACGCCCTCATTAATCATGAAAATAGATTATTTCCCATTTGTAAGATTTTATTTTATAGAAAAAATACAATAAGAATTGCTTTTAGTCTTATTGATATTATTCGTACATTTCAGTTTTGCGTCATCATATCAACCCCTAATTAGTGGTGATTTTCGACATTTTTTGAAAAACTAAAAAATATGCTCATCTTGATTTATTTCATTACCAATAATTTGACATATGCAGAATATTTTCAGGATTTTTTTAAGGTCTCTGGCAAGGGTGAGAAAATAGGCTAAAAATATGCTGTTTTTGCGGTCACTCTTTTGTCGCTCTGTATATCGAAAACAAGAGGAGATAGACATATAGTTCATAAGACAAAAAATTCTTATTTGTTGTCGTACTATCACCCCCTAAATTTACGGGAGATCTTTCTGAAACACCCTGTATTTCGCCTATTTATTATTATTTGTTAAATTGGGTTTTATTATAAATTCATGAAACTATAAAACCACATTGCTGTCCTTATTTAAAACTTTTTGACGATTGTTACTTGTTTGGGTCTACCTCCTCCTCGGTCTTACCTTCCACCTCCGGATGGTCGTCGTACTCTTGTTTCGGTTTTACTAGTCTTCGTCAGCCTACCAAAGTGGCGACTGTAGTACAGTATAATCATTTTTTTTCTAAGATCATTTCTAGTCTCGCTTCATACGTATACCTCAATTTTCGTGCCAAGAAAATATTAAATGCATCAAAAATATAACCCGCGTATATAAAAATACGTGCAGTTCCTATTTTTAGTCCGCGTTAAACAGTGCACGGTGTTATAGCAAAGTTATTAGGCAATTTGTGATTTCTGGCGTGGTTTATTGGTTTTCCAGCTATGAAAATAAACTCCAAATGTCGTCTATTGATAGAAACAGCTGATGGATCAGAATCTTTTTATTTCTTAATATAACACGAAATTATGAGAATCTACGCTGTTTCCACAGGATAACACAAACGAGTGCTCTATTTCACGAATAAAAGCCTCTAAAACAAAAAGCATTGCATATTTTGGGTATTCGACAACTCAATCAGTCCTTTAGCTTCGCGCGAACTCCAAAAAATCGTCCCCAAAGCCTAAAAATCGGCAAAAGTTCTAGCTTCAGCGGATTCATTATTCTCAAGTAACGGTTCCAAGTAACAGCTCCAAAGTATCGGTACCAAAGTAACGGTTACAAACGGTATATTGCTCAAACCTGCCCGACAGCAACAAATTGAGATCTTCCATCAGCAAAAAAGTTTCAAAAACAGTTCGATTACCCACGAGTCGTGTTCCAGATACACGGAAGTGGTCCGTCTGCTGCTTAAATCGGGCGCCAAGGTGGACTACAGGCCCAACACGGACGAAGACTTCCCCCGCACCACGCAATGCGACGAACCCCTCAGACTGGCCATCAGGAACAAGCACATGGAGATCGCCAGGATGCTGCTGGAGCACGGCGCCGACCCCAACAAGCGATACTTTTTCGGCGCCGAAATCAACCTTGTTACGGACCTGGAATTTTTGGAACTGCTCCTCACATTCGGCGCGAATCCCGACAGCAGGGACAGGTCCGGACTGACCCCCCTGATGAAGGCCGTCCGCCAACCCCAGGTGAGGCGAAATATCGGAGTATGAAACGTAAACGGGCATGTCTTTTAATTTTTTTCCTTTTAACACTGAAGGGAGCGCTTAAAAATAATTTTTCTAGGGGATGGAGGCCGTGCTATTGTTGTTAAAATATGGAGCGGACGTAAATGCTATTGCAGACGAGAGGCACGACTATAGAACCGTAAGTATTGTCTAATTTATTCAATTAAGTCGAAAAAAATTGGATTGGGATGAAAGATTGACCAGTAATTATTAAGATATGGCAACAAAATGAATTTTCTGAGTCGTAATAGTACAGTCATTGAAGCTTTTCATTCTTTGAAACTGAACCGATCGACTTGAAATTTGGCAGATAGTTAGAGAAAAGGTCAATGAACATTAGTGACATAGCACCGATTGACGCTTCCATCTTGTTGAGGTTGCCACCCCTTTTCAGGGGTGGAAATTTTTTTTTTCAAAAATAACGCTGGAAATCGATAGATAATGAAATTTTGTGCAAAAAATATTCGAAGAAGTTCTTCGAGAAATCAATAGTTTTTTAGTTATTCACGATTGAAAACTTGGAATTTTGAGTGAAAAAAAAACACTTTCAAAGTATTTTTCGCGAATAACTCAAAAACTACGCATTTTATTAAACAAAGTGTAATAAACAAGAATGGAGCTTATAAATAAAAAAAGAAAATCGTTATTTAAAACGTGTTTTACGTCCTATACAAAGCGAAATATGGTTAGTGGAAGGGGACTTGTTTTGGGGCGAATACTGGAATCGATGTGTTCAACGTCAAATAACGAAAAAAAGATAAATTTTACGTGTATAACGCTCCTGGAGTTTTTTGTAGTACTCAAAAAGACCTTCAAAATGAGCACTTATAAAAGTTAATTAGAGCAAAATTGAAGGAGTTATCGTCAAAAACAGATGGGTTGCTCATATTTTTTAAGGAAAAATGAGCAGTAAACGCTGTACCATTTCCATCAGAATTAAAATTAATCGTAGACCCTTTACAATTAGTTTTGTTTTAGTGTTTTTCATACGATCCTGAAGTTAGACCGGTT
Source organism: Anoplophora glabripennis (assembly GCF_000390285.2). Lineage (NCBI taxonomy): Eukaryota > Metazoa > Arthropoda > Insecta > Coleoptera > Cerambycidae > Anoplophora > Anoplophora glabripennis. The sequence goes on from NW_019416849.1 coordinate 9,736, forward strand.
TAGAATGCGTATTTTTTTAATAATGTACGGTAAAAGTTGAAAACGTATTTTTCATTATTCAAAAAAAATTGCCTTATTTATATAATAACTCTGAAACTATGAAAGATACGTAAAAAATGATAGACAACAAAAATGTAGCTTTTTTTTCAACAAATATTTTGCTTTTTTTTTTCCTATAGCATAAAAAATAAAGGAGATATCGCCGCTTGAAGTATCCATTTTAGTGAAAAAACGACCTGTCTCGAGCCCTTCGATCCTTTCCCTTTAAAAAACGAAGGACTTAAAAGGTTTTATATGCAAACGATCTTACAGCTCTTGAAATTATCTTTAAAATGCTTTTTTGTAGGATACTATAGCTTCAAAATTAACCGAGTTATGGTAAAAAAACCAATGACATTTTTTCGGAGCAAAATAGGCTTTCTCATTTTTATATATTATATATTATATTATACAAATAAAATAAGTAAAAAAATTTAGTGTGATTATTTATATGCAGCGTAGCAATTTTTTTTATGATTGATTATATTTAAAAATCGATTATAATAAAAATATTTTACATTAATATTGGTAAAAGGGTAGTTTATAAGAGTTGAAAATGGCAAAAGTAAAATATTCTTTCATAAACAATATAAGGGAATTTTTATTTTAAATTATTGCACAATTATAGCATTCCAAGATTTAAAACGTAATTTTTTATCATTTTTTTAGCACAGGGGTGATTTATAAGGGTTGAAAAGTGTTATGAGATACAAATTCTTTCATAAGCAATGAGGGAATTTTTATTTTAAATAATTGCACCGTTAAAGGATTCCAAGCTTTTAAACAGTAATTTTTTATCATTTTTGTCAATACAGGGGTGGTTTTTAGGGGTTGAAAAGGAAAAATTATTTTATTAGCTATAAGTTAACTTTTATTTTAAATAATTCATGCAGTTTCAAAGAATTCGGAGGTTACAGCTGATTTTCAGCTTCAAAAGAACCTAGAATTTTTAAAAGGGTTTGTTTGAGATGTGATAAACTCAAAATATGAAATCTACATAAAATTACATTTCTACGCTCAATTGCAGTCATTTTAGACTCAACTTACAACGATTTTCCAACATTTTCTTAGATTGTTACGGGACATTCCATTTAAAAACCCGCCTCCTTGATACCCCATACCAGTGGAGGCTCGTCGGAGTGGTCATGGTGGTTAGTGCCCACCCTGAAATTTTCAGAAGAATAAACAAAAATTTGTATATATATTTATCAAAGTGATTTGACAGCTCTTATAAAATTAAATCTAAAATGCGTTACCTCCTTTGAAACTCCCCCTACCAAATTTTAAAATTATATTTTAATCATGATCTCGGCAGCAACCAACATAACATTCGGGCTAGCCCGTAGCTGCTGAATTAAACAACGCCGTACCCCAACCATACCTTGCATGCTTATACGCACCTAGGACTAGACAGTAATCGGAAACGTAAGTCGTTCACTAATTTAGAATATTTGGCCCAAGTCGGGCGAGCCCGCACACCGCACACAGCTCGCATATACCCATTGAGCACCCATCGAGTGTTGTATCGACCACCTAAGACTTTTCACCAGTGGTTGGAAATATATATACGTATATTTATTTGCTGTAATTTTGTTCTTTAAATGAATTTTTAAATATTAGAACAATTTTTCCCTGCAAAGGTATTCCAGAAAACAAATTTTAGTAAACGAAATAATAAACCGTTTTATAATAATTTGTAAATCGCGTAAAAAAATAAATATCTATGGTGCTATGTTGAATGTTCTTTGATAATTATAATTATTAAGGTTATTTTAACTCGTTACTGTTAAACTGAATTAAAAGTGATTGCTGAGAAATTTTCAATATTTGAATAGATTCTAGTTTGTAAACATGGGAGTGATGTAAATTATTTTTGGGATGATCTCGGCAGCAACCAACATAACATTCGGGCCAGCCCGTGGCCGCTGAATTAAACAACGCCGTACGTTGCCTGCTTATACGCAGGGCTAGGACTAGAGAGTAATCGGAAACGTAAGTCGTTCACTAATTTAGAATATCTAGCCCAAGTCGGGCGAGCCCGGACACAGCCCGCACCCGCATACTCATCGAGTGTTGTATCGGCCAGCTACGGCTTTTCGCCAGCCAGCCAGCAGCGGTTGGAAATATATGTATATTTATGTGCTGTAATTTTGTTCTTTAAATGAATTTTTGAACATTAAAACAATTTTTCCCTGCAAAGGTATTCCAGAAAACAAATATTAGTAAACGAAGTAATAAACCGTTTTATAATAATTTGTAAATCGCATTAAAAAATAAATATCTATGATATGTTGAATGTTCTTTGACAATTATATTTATTAAGGTTATTGTGAAGCGTTACTGTTAAACTAAATTAAGAGTGATTGCTGAAAAATTTTCAATATTTTAATAGATTCGAGTTTGTAAATATGGAAGTGATATAAATTATTTTTAGGACTTTTAAATTCGATACATATTTATTTATTTTTTCAAATAATAAAGCAACTGTTCGATTAAAAAAAATAGTTTCTATTTAATATATTTTTTTTATTTCAATCAGATTTTTAATAAATTATCATTTGAATATACATAATTGAATTACCTAAAATAACTCTACTCTCCGGGCAAGCCCTTCGATTTCACTCGTATATTCTTCGGGTACTTATGTGTAATCTGCGGTTTGATGTTAGTTTTATTTCATAGATTAGGAAGGTAGAGATTTGTTATTCCTTGTACTTCACGACTTGGTTGTTTGTAAGTTCTAGGTTAGGGTTAGTATAGTGGTTTAGGTAAGTTTTTATTGTTTAATAGTTTGGAATAAAGCAAAATGGTAAGCCGAAAATAGCGAATTGGTGAGTAGCAATGGTGATATTATTAATTTTTTATTAAATAAAAAATTTTGTATGTTAACTTTCGATGATAAATTATTATTTATTTCAAGATTAAAACCTACGCCTGACATGAAAAATTTAATAAATAAAAACAATTGCGGAAGTAACAGATCATTTAGTAAAAATTGGTACAATAAATATGAATGGTTAAAAGGTAATGAAACCAGAAACAAATTATATTGTTGGAATTGCTTACAGTTTAATGAAAAAAGTAAAACTCCATGGAATTATCTAGGATATTCAGATCTGAAACATATAAATGAATTTTCAAAAAAAACACGAGCGATCGGAGGAGCATACATATTCAACATTAAAATTTAAATTATTAGGAAAACAAAACATTCAAACTTTTCTTGATTCTGCATTTCGTGAGAATATTTTAAACCATAATAAAGTCGTGGACGAAAATAGAGACATTGTAAAGCGCCTTATTGATTTGTTTATTTATTTATTTATTTATTTATTTACTTATTAGAATTTTAGTATAATTTATCGTTAGTAATTTCAGCTATAAAAGTGATAGAGAATTTTACTATTTGTTTAGAGAATTATATAATTTTTTATATGTCCTTCTATGCCATAATCCTTGCCTTATCCCCTATCCCGGCAAGAAATCACTGTGATGACATTCTCGTTTGTTCTTGCTGAACTATTAGGTATACTTTTGGAATAACTAATATAATTAATTTTCAGGTATATTTATATTAACTATCTTCATAATTCTTAAGTTTTTTACACTTTCAAAAGTAAATAGACTAACGTAGATTGCAATTAATATATGATGTTAAGTTACATGAGAAAAAATATTTTACCCGCCCATCTCAAAAACTCACGAGCCGCCACTGTCCCATACAAACAGACATTCACGTAAAACTCAACACTGGCTACATTTCAGGTGTTACACTACGCAGTCTTATCCGGAAACTACGAAATCATCAACTTGATCATAAAACAGGGCGCCAAACTTAACTACGACGAGGAGTACGACTTGGGCAAACCCAGCCCGCTAGATTTGGCCATTCTCAAGGGCGACCCGAAGATCGTGGAACTGCTGATCAGATCAGGTGAGCCGCCCTTGAATTGCCACTCAACTCTCTACGTTTCAAAAAAAAAAACCTCCAATAATATTATATTTGTCGTTTTCAGGGTCTGACGTCAATTGCAGTTCTCCGATAATAGGATCCCCGTTACACGTAGCATGCGCAGACAACATCCCCAACAGATTCGACATATTACAGGTAATTAATAGTGGCGTCACTGATGTGCACTTTGCCCCTTCCTTTCCGCAACAAAGAGCAATGAGAGACACTTTGTCGTCGTGTTTGATTGACTTGACGACTCATAAGACGCACTTTGCTGCTTGTTTTCACGACAACGAACGACGCGAGATACTTTGTTACTTGTTTTTCGCGGCAACGAACGATAAGGTACACTTTGCTGGTTACTTTTCACGGCAACAAGCGATAGAAGTCACTTTTTCCGCTTGTTCCCCATGGCAACGAGTAGTTCTAGATACTTTACCGCTTGTTATTCGAGTTAACAAGCGATAAAGTGTACTTTGTCGTTGGCTTTACACGGCAAAGTGCAATTAGAGACACTTTGTCGCCTTGTTTGTTTACGACGAGATATAAGACGTACTTTGCTGCTTGGTTTTAACGACACGAGATACTTTGTTGCTTGTTTTTCGCGGCAACGAGCGATAAGATGCACTTTGCTGTTTACTTTTCACGGTGACAAGCGATTGAAGTCACTTTACCGCTTGTTCCCCATGGCAACGAGTAGTGCTAGATACTTTGCCGCTTGTTATTCGGGTTAACAAGCAATAAAAGTGTACTTTGTCGCTAGCTTTACACGGCAAACAGAAATTCGTCGCCTTGTTTGTTTACGACGCTTGTTTTTTGCGCGAACAACCCATACGATGCACTTTACGCTTGTTTTTCATTACAACAAGGATAATATGCACTTTGTTGCTTACTTTTCTCGGCAACAAACCATGCATTTCACGGCGACAGGCTATGGAAGTCACTTTTCCGCTTGTTCGTTAAGGCAACGAGAAGTTCTAGATACTTTGCCGTTTGTTGTTTGGGTTAACAAGCAATAAAGTGTACTTTGTCGGTAGCGATGAGGGACACTTTCCCGCTTGTTTTCCACGGCAACGAGCGATAACATGCACTTTTTCCCTTGCTCTCCACTATGACGAGGTCTGACTGGCACTTTGCCGTTGATTTAGGTACTTTGCGGTAATTTAACAGCGTCTTTGCGTTCCAGATGCTCCTGAAGGCGGGGGCGGACCCGAATCTGAAGGTGTTCAGCGACGACCTGGACCGGAATTCTCAGTTGAGACCCGTCCTGGTGGAATATCTGGCCAGTAACGAACACCCCAGCCTGGCGGTCGTGCATCTGCTGTTGCAGTACGGGGCGAGGGTAAGTCGAGCCGCGTATACGTCGTTCTAATCCTTCTTGACGCGTCGGGCGTTCCAGGTGGTGATGAAGACTCAGTTCAGGGACCCCGACGGCATGCTGAACTCGCTCCACAACGTCATATCCGACAACTGCGACTCGATATTCTTCCTCCTGCTGGAGTCGTGCGAGTCCTTCGACCCGTGCATGATCCGGAGAAACAACGTGATGTCCCCCGACCAGAAGACCGCCCTGCTGGAGCTGGCCAAGTACCCCCAGTCGCTGAAGAGGCAGGTTAGGCTCTACTTGAGGAGGATGCTGGGGGCCGGACTGATGTACGCCGTGTCCGACTTCGAGCTGCCCAGGTCCCTGGCCAAATATTTGCTCTTCGACTACAGTTGAGGTCGCGGAGGGCGGCGCGACCCCTTGTGATTTCATTGGTGATACTCCGGTTCGGCACGGACCGGAAATTGTCTCGAGATTGGTGGTTACCCTTCTGCGTATATTGTTCGTTTGGTTTCCGTACAGGAAGTAGATGGTCTTCTGGCCACAGGGTGTGTCTTTAACACTACTAACGTTTGGGAGTTGTTTGTGGAGAGAGAATTATTAACCGCTAACACTGACTGGGTTTGTCTACATATGTATCGGTACTAACAGGTAACGCGTGTAGTCCTCTTATATTTTTTCTTGTCCCCACTAGATAACCGTAACAGGTATCAGTACTAAGATGTATCCTTTTTAAGTTGTGGATATTGCGGAAATTATTTTAATTGCAACGTTTCACTAATATTTAACGTGTATTAAAACTACTAGCACCCCTTAGCTGCAGTTCCTCCTTAAGGAAAGCATTGATTTTATTTATTTTTGTTAATAGCACTTTTGTTTTATTTTTTTAATTACTAACCTAACCTAACACAACATAAATTTACTTCGTAATATTTAACTAATATAACTTATAACAAAATGTTAAACATGTAATTTTAATAAATATCAACGTAATCCCTAAAAGTGAATAATATTAATATTATTAACAGTGTGTGTTTTTCTGTATATTACTGATGAACTAACGCGGCTCGAAATTGATAGTCTTTATACAATATTTTGAGTTACTAACATTATCTAACGGCTAAAGTGGTCAGAAGAATCGTCACAGCGTATTGGGTTGCCTGAGAACTAGCAGTTTGTTGATGTTGATGCACTGAAAAAAAAATTGTATGCACTAGAGCTTCCAGGTCACTGAACTTGACTGATTAAATGCACAATATAAACGTTGCAATCGATACTGCGCATAAAAGAAGACATGGCAAGAATCGACGATCGATTGTCGATGTTTTGTTTCTCTTTCCTTCCAACACGAAGTCTCAGTAGTATCAGGATTCGGGGACAATTTAGAAATTGACCACTGGGGTTACTATACAGGGTGTTTCTGAAATAAGTACGTTCCTGGAAGAGGGTGATAGAAGGCTCGAAATTAAGCAACTTTTATTAAGGGAACTGATGATCTAAAACACGTTTTGAAAAAAAAATTCAAATGAGGCACCTGTAAGGTCTTTCCGATACCGAAGTCAGTTGAACATGTATAAAAACGCCTAGCAATAAAATTTAATGAATTACATGGGCGTCACAAAAAAGTTTTCTGTTAAAGGTACAAAATAATAATTCATATACAGGGTGGGCCAATAGTGTGAGAAAGTAAAATAACACCCTTATTACTCATGGTACAGAAAAAAACTTTATATACAAAAGTTATACAGAATCAAGAAACCTAAACTATAATATTAATTTGATACATACAGGGCGATGAGTAAAAACGGGACACGAAAATTTTAACTTTTTTAAATAGAACATCCTGTATATTTTTAAACATGGATTTCCGAGAAAATTCTATATATGGCAATACAAACAGTTTAACATTTTAGTGCGGGGTTGCCAAGTTATGTAGAAAATTCTCCGAATTTTGGAAAAAACATTACCTCGAAATAGTTGTATTAACTTTCAACTACTAACGCTTGGAACAAAATAATTAGACGGAGGTACAGGCAAATGTTAGACAAAGGCTCCTATATTAGCTAATATCGATATTTTATGCAGGGCATTTTTTATAATACGATCATTTTAAGAAAGTTTAAACTTGATTTTCTAAAATTTTTCAAATAGAACACCCTGTATTTTATTGTTCTGTTTTATTCACATATCGGTCCACTTCAACTTTTATTAAGCATGTTCTATATCTAAAATTTTTAGTTTTTAAGATATAGCAACATTTCTGAAAAAACTTAATTTTTATTATTTTATCCACGACTATGGTATAATGTACCCATTATACGTCTGTTTGCTCGACCTTAATAATACCCATTAATCACGGCAGTGATTAATGAGTCATTAATCACTACTGTCAGATGCTTCCTTAATTTAGCTATAATATTATATTGTTCTGCTACAAACAATCCGTTTTTAAAATTTTATCGTGTAAACCACTAAATATTTTCAATTCAGTGCTGTACATATAAAAAAAAAAATTAAAAAAGTGAATTTTCCTAGACCGGATTCGAACCCGGGACCCGCGGTTGGAAGGGAAAGAGCATCTACACTGAGGCATCAGCGACTTCATTTGTGCGAGTCGTATATCTGTTTCTTAACATACCATGTTTTTCGAAACATTTAAAAAAAAACTTCAAAAAAAATATTTAGTAGTCGTGGATAAAGTATAGTATTCTACTCCCGTATAATGGGTATTATTCACTCGGTGATTTGGGCCACTCGCCTGCGGCTCGTGGCCGTAAACTTCACCTCGTGAATAATACCCATCATTATACGCTCGTTGAATAATATACTATTATAGAATACCACAAATAAATATTAATTAATAAAATTAACTCAAAATGGAACGATAGTTTATGAACTGACAAGTTGACACAATGTGACAGTTTTTTCCAAAGCTATTTCGTGCGATCGAAAATAATAAAAATTAGGTTTTTCCAGAAATGTTGCTGTATCTTAAAAACTAACAACTTTAGGTGTAGAACATACTTAATAAAAGTTGAAGTGGACTGATATGTGAATAAAATAGAACCATAAAATACAGGGTGTTTGTTCCATTTGAACAATTTTAGAAAATCAAGTTTGAACTTTCTTAAAATGATCGTATTATAAAAAATGTCCTGTATAAAATATTGATATTAGCTAATACAGGAGTATTTGCTTAACATTTGCCTATACCTCTGTCAAATATCTTTGCTCCAAGTGTTAGTAGTTGAAAGTTAATACAACTTCTTCGAGGTCATGTTTTTTCCAAAATTCGAATAATTTTCTACATAATTTGGCAACCCCGCACTAAAATGTTAAACTGTTTATATTGACATATATAGAATTTTCCCGGAAATCCATATGTTTAAAAATATACAGGGTGTTCCATTTAAAAATGTACTATTTGGCGTGCCCAGCTTTTACTCATCGCCCTGTGTGTTTCAAATTACTTTTGTCCTTTAGGTTCTTTGATTCTGTACAACTTTTATATAATTTTTTTTCTGTATTATGAATAACAATGGAGTTATTTTACTTTCTCACACTGATGGCCCACCCTGTATATAATGCGTAGAAAATTACTATTATATGTTAATTTGGGCAACAACAAATTTTAATTATGTATGTCCTCAAACACTTATTATATTGATGGTAAATTTCGTTTTGTTCCGTTTCCTGGGCGTCGCCAAGGGGGGCAGGGGGGTGAAGCTGCCTTCCTCTAGAAATTCCAAAAAAGTACAAACATTTTCTTAAGCTAAGAAAATAGATTGGAAATTTTTAATAAAATACTTAAACTTTAATTTTGAAAATTAATACACTACTTTATATTTTCAAAAAACAATTGTAACAAATTAGTATAAATATTTGTTGACAAAAGAATTTAAAAATATAAAATTTTATGTTAAAAAGTAATAACATTTCCATATTTTAAAAATTTAGCTCTGGAATTTTAAATTAAAAAAATTAAATTTTTATCTATCAGGATTAGAATATAAAATATTAAAAATGTTTTATTAAAAATATTTATAAAAAAATTAATTCCCTGTGCCTATTTCTATCTATAATTTATATTTCTCCCATCCTCTCTCTTATCTTTAAGTCTTGAAGACTGTTGCTGACGCACGTGCACAAGATGCACAGGCTGAGCTTACAATTATGATTAATTTTCTTAATTAATTTTCTCGCAAACAAACATTTTGACCCTCAATTGCTTAATAAAAGTTGCTCATTTTCGTGCTCTTTGTCACCCTTTCAAAAGAACGCACTTATTTCAGAAACGCCCTGTATAATAAATGTATGCTTTCTGCAGTAAAAATTCAGATATATTCAAAATATACATTTCTGCCGATTGAATCTTTCTTTATGGATATTTGCGTGATAATTATACAATTATCAATCTTGTGACGTTATTTTTCTCGGGCGACCCATGCGCTTGTCACTGATCGTCAAATTTCTAAATTTCTCAAAGCCGTCTTCTAAATCCACTATTGGCTATTGAACGTTGGTATCGGGAGTACCAGAGATTGATATTTGTTACTCTCCCCCCACCCCCTCTTTGATAGACTTGCAAGTCCTAATAATTCCGACAGAGGTATTATTAAATTATATTTAAGCTTTGTAAGCTATATTTTACTATCGTGTAGTTTTGTATATTTTTATCCATGTATTTATTATTTATATATTTGTACCTATATAAATACAAAAATTGATATGCAAGTGGCGTTTTGTTTTTTTTTCCTATGCCTGTATCCAAGTCTGCCAAGTCTGCATCTATTGTTCCGAAAAAGTGTACACGCCTTGATTATACAGGATTAAGTAAGTCGAACAACTCAGGAGGAGGTTCCTTCAGTGATTTTATGCCAAACGTGGATCCACACATAAATAGTTTTTAAGAGTGTGTACAAGGTCTTGCAGAGATATAAAGAATTTTTTTTACTAAAAATACAATTCCTGCTAAACCGCTGCTTATATGCAGGTTTCTATTAAACAAACGCAAGTTAATATTAAACAAATTTTACTTTTTAGCGAGATAACTAGATAACTGTAGGTAAACATAGATCTTACGTCTAACGTGGTCTTAGAAAGACATCTAAAAATCTATAATATTATGCAATTTCCTAAAATGAACTTTATAAGGTCATACAGTTACACTAAACTAAAATAAACATGTAACGAAGGGTGTTGACATATTTAGCCATTTCCATTTTGCCGAGTTAAGATGACAGTTTGTTTTTTTTATATCATACCAACAGGCGAGCGGTTCACCCCTAAAAAAAAGGCATGAACCGACAAAATTTTTAAAACGGAAACCTACAGCATGAAACTTTTATTTTATAAAGTGTATTTTTCTGATAATTTACATATTTTTCGGCGTGGTCAGTCAATTGTCATAAACAAAAAAGTTACTCGCTGAATGGCCGAATTTTACGATTTAAAAAGTTTATTTAGTTTTATTTTTAGCCATTTATAAAACCAAAAATCGAATATTTAAATTTTACTAATTATTTGCAAAAACCTTACTCCGGCTACAAAACCAAACAAAATGATCTTTTGAACATTTGTACTGTTAATATATATCGATTAAAAAAAATCATAATTATGTTTATTGTAAATATAATCTTAGATATTGTAAAAAAGAAAACTTAAATTTGAAGTGTTATAATTTTCTTTAAAAGACTTTTTTACTCGCATTAGACCTTCAATAAAATGATTGACCCATACCAAAAAATATATATCTTAAAGTTGAAAATCTGCCGATTATTATGCTTTTTTTAGAATTAAAATCTGTTCAGTAGTTTTTGAGAAAAAAATTCAGAAATTTTGTCGATTTCGTCACTTTCTTCACATTAAATTTACACCAGGAAAATTAGCGAAAATAAATGAGAAACTCGAAAAAAGTCCTATCCGCTAGATTATTGTAAAATTGTCTAAAGGAACATAATACAAGACATCTCTCGTCTCGCGAGTCAAAAACTTTTATTAGCTAACTTTTCTATTTAAACAAATAAGTGAGGAAAACAGTTTTTTCACGAATGTATAAATCATTACCATGGAAAATACTTTACAGCACTATACTTTCTCTAAACTGACATAAATAGGTCTTTTTTAAATATGCAACAATTTATTTTTAATTGTTTTTGATAATTCTTCAAAATATGCCAATAATATTATCACTGGTATTCAGCCGTCTGCTAATATATTCATTATAATTACTGTTTATATCACAAGAGGCACAACGTTAAGTATATAAGCCAGGTTATCGAAACTAAATGAACATGGTCTTGTGGCTCAAAGTGTTACGTGTTGTCATACCAATCTAAAGGTTCGGGGTTCGATCCCTTATGAGGGCATGGTTTTTTTTCAATTAATATAATATTTCGAATGTAATTTTCTATCGTCCACATTTCAAGACAAATATTTCCGTACCAGTTGCTGGTCGCGAAGTGAATAATTTCTTACAGTGTTGCCAAATATCTGCCGATTCGAGGTGCGCTAGATTGCTTGTTAAATTCTGCCTGAAAATCGTGAAATATAAAATACAGATAAGTAGGTATAGACCAAGCAAATAAAATTTTTACTCGCAAAAAGTCCTATCCGCGAGATTATTGTAAAATTGTGTGAGGAAAACAGTTTTTTCACTTTGCAGGGAAAACCATCAATTTTAGCGAAAAGTGACTCTGAGACAGCTTGTAGGGACTAAAATTATCTACAAAATGAAACTTAAATTAAAATCGGTTAATAAACAAAAAAGTTATTGCAAAAAGACAAGAAAAGTGCCCATTTTTTAATTTGTTTATAACTATCGCATTTATTGTTAAAATTTTATAAAACCTATGACAAGTTGAGGGTTTTGTCATACTTTAAAAGTGTGCCAAAAGTGGGCGCTGTAGGTGCAATAGTTTTCGCACAATTCTATTTGTTTATAACGGAGGCTCCAAAAGTTATGAACTTTAAGCCTCTGTACAGGCGTTAATTTTCAATCAAACTTGCAATGCAATTAAGCGACCTATTAAAAAATATCACCGTTTTTTTGACATTAACATTCTCAAATTGTGCATTAAAAAACCGTGCGTTTTTCGCTTATAAACAATTTGAATACCATTGTTGCTATTTATGCTATCTCACCGAAAATAGATGCAATGGATAGCTGGCAAAAAAATACAGTTTTAAAATAAAAAAGTACCTTCTACGACCAACAGAAGCCAAGATAAGATTTTTTAAAAAAATCGTAGCGCAATTGTTTATAAATATTAAGACTCGAATTTTTCGCAAAATGAAGTTTATGACGTAAACTACGATTTCCCGTGGATTGCATTGAAAAATGTGGAAAATGAACGACTCACGAGCCCTTTAAAGAGAAAGTACTAACTGTCCGGCGGCGTGGTGGTGGGGGAAGCTCGTCCAAGCGGTGGCGCACGCGAGAAAAGTTAATTGATGCGCGCTGTAAATTTTGCAATATATCGTAGAAACTTATTATTTTTAATTATACAGGGGTAGCTCGACGAAAAAATTACAATGGGCATATTTACGAATTCGTAGAATAGACCTGAACCCCAGAAAAAATGCATCTTTTATACTTAATTTTTTTTTAATTTACAAAAATGTCACAGAAGTTATTGTTAAACGAAGTATTAATTAAAATTTCAATTTCAGAATTATTTTTCTATTATTAAGTAAATAAATGAAGCTATCGTTCATTTAAATAATTATGTTTTTCCATATTAAGGCAAAGTAAACTTGTTTTTTCAATATTTTGTTAGCTATTTAATTACGATTTATATGTAAAATTAGAGTGAAAATTCATAAATTATTTTCAATTTATTTCTCATAAAANAAGAACAATTGGTGTTTATTTTGTTTTTACTGTTTTCAAAGCCATTCGGCGAATAACTTTCTTTACAACCTTTTTGTTTATAACAATTGACTGATCACGCCGAAAAATATAAAAAAAATATGTAAATTATCAGAAAAATACACTTTATAAAATAAAAAAAGTTCCATGCTGTAGGTTTTTGTTTTAAAAATTTAATCGGTTACCTTCATTTAGAAGCATCTTTTTAGGGGTGAACAGCTCGCCTACAAGTGTGAAAGTCAACTAGCAGTACATTTCAGACGCGTAATACGGAATTTTGACAGAACTTCCGTTGCCCTTCGTAATCGTTAGGAACAGGATCAGATTCTGCTCAAATTTAAACTGCTCACGGTTTAATTTTGTTGCTGTTTTATTTATTTTCTCCAGTGGCGGCGTAAACATGAATTAAAGTGCGACGTTGTCCCAGGAACATGCAATAAAATTATTTTTTTTTGCTACAAAAAGGAAGCAAGATATGAAAAAAATTCAAGAGACAAAAAAGTTTTATTTTTAATTGCTTAATGCGAAAGATATTATAAAAGTTTTAAAAAAGTCAGTGGCGCATTTTATTTTGTCAAAAATACTGGTTAAAATGTCTCCCGGGACGCCACTGGCCTTAATAATTTTAATCTAGCTCGGGCTAAATCAGTCCCTTTCTACCATAACTAACACTGCCAAATTTCAACAAAACCGGCTAAAGAATTTTATAATATTTAATTTAATATAACGAAAAACCCTTTTGAAGTTTGACCACGTACTTAAATAACCCTATATACTAAAAATCATGAGCCAAACAAGTTAAAAATATCTCAAGCCGTTTAGAAAATAAAAATGTTAAACTGATTTTTTTTTTAATTTTGGAAATCCAGCCCGAAAACGATGGCCTTAGGACCGTAGTGTTATTTAATCAAATTACCTTTATTTTACCCAAAGTATACGCCCCTGGACGTTTCTGCATGTACTTAGAAAATACCTTATGAATTTTCACTTTAATTTTACATTTAAATCGTAATTAAATAGCTTACAAAATACTGAAAAAACAAGTTTACTTTGCCTTAATATGGAAAAACATAATTTTTTAAATGAACGATAGCCTCATTTATTTATTTAATAATAGTCAAATAATTCCGAAATTGAAATTTTAATTAATACTTCGTTGAACAATAACTTTTGTGACATTTTTGTAAATTAAAAAAATTTGAGTATAAAAGATGCATTTTTTCTGGGGTTCAGGGCTATTCTACGAATTCGCAAATATGCCCATTGTTATTTTTTCGTCGAGCTACCCTGGCAAAAAAAAATAAGTTTCTACGATGAATAGAAGGCGAGATATTGCAAAATTTACGGCGTGCATCAATTTTGTGAAAAATTCAAGTCTTAATATTTATAAACAATTGCGCTACGATTAAAAAAAAATTATCTTGGCTCCCGTTGGTCGTAGAGGGTACTTTTTTTATTTTAAAACTGTATTTTTTGCCAGCTATCCATTGCAGCTATTTTCGGTGAGATAGCATAAATAGCAACAATGTTATTCAAATTGTTTATAAGCGAAAAACGCACGGTTTTTTAATGCACAATTTGAGAATGTTAATGTCAAAAAAACGGTGATATTTTTTAATAGGTCGCTTAATTGCGTCTTTAAGATTACAATGACGCTTTCAGAATCATGTTTGATTGAAAATTAA
>NW_019416849.1:27661-29770 GCF_000390285.2 Anoplophora glabripennis
TAAAAAATGGGCACTTTTCTTGTTTTTTTGCAATAACTTTTTTGTTTATTAACCGATTTTAATTTAACAAGTCTCATTTTGTAGATAATTTTACACACTTTTCGCTAAAATTGATGGTTTTCCCTGCAAAGTGAAAAAACTGTTTTCCTCACTTATTCGTTTAAATAGAAAAGTTAGCCAATAAAAGTTTTTGACTCACGAGATGAGAGATGTCTTGTATTATGTTCCTTTAGACAATTTTACAATAATCTCGCGGATAGGACTTTTTTCGAGTTTCCCCTTTATTTCCGCTAATTTTCCTGTTGTATACCTATATATTTTCAGAGGCTAGAGTTTAGGGACACCATTTCACTTAATAAATTCTTTTTACCCTTTTTTAAGAACGTTTACCTTTATGCATTAAATATTTCCTTATTATTATTATCATCGTGTAAGCTGGCTTCCACTTCTTATAAATACAATATGCGTCAATGTCTAAACCCAAAGTAAATGTTTTGGCTAAAAATTACGTTTTTAACTCAAGGCTCGTCGTTTTATCACCCAATCTTTTACATCGCAGTTTTTCGCAAGAAACGTGACTATCTCAAATATGTAGTACTTGGATGAAATTCGAAGAGTGTGCTATGATAAGACAAAAAGATGCCAACTGTTGTTATCCAACGCCTACTCAAAACGTACCAGGTTGATGAAAAAATTGCACCAATTTCTAGAGTTATTTCTCTAAATCCGTAAGAATAACGAAGACAGAGATAGTAATCTGAAAACCCTATTAAGAAAAACCACGTACTAGTCGACAGCTGATGAATATGGGACGACAAAATCGATAATATAATTTTATTTGTACCCATCGCCTCCGTCGCCAATCGAACGCGGCTTTCGACATGCCAAACAACGTTTTATTTCCGAGGAGCAAAATCGTGGGCACTGTCTGACACGGAACTGCCATTGTAGGCGCCGTCCTTGGCGTCTATTCCCGGCCGGAATCAATTTTCTTGAACTCCGTAACCTTCCAGGGCTCTACGCCGTAAAAATTAACTACCATCCCCGCGATATTTTCCAGGAAAAAATTTAATAATGAAATAATCGAAGAGCGGGCCCAGAAGCGGTCCCTGGGGAACCACCGTTGCGGGGTTACCGGTTCAAGGAACGACCGCCCCGAGCCTCCGTCGCTGACAAGCCAGATGTAGGCCCCACATTACGTAACAGGCTAACTTTC
Organism: Anoplophora glabripennis; assembly: GCF_000390285.2. Taxonomy (NCBI): domain Eukaryota; kingdom Metazoa; phylum Arthropoda; class Insecta; order Coleoptera; family Cerambycidae; genus Anoplophora; species Anoplophora glabripennis. The sequence goes on from NW_019416849.1 coordinate 28,878, forward strand.
TTGCCTTTCTCTCGTACCAGGCGTTATAGTTCCTTGTTGATGACCCCAATTATCTCCAAGAAGTCAGTGGTCGACGCGCAGCCCGTTGAGAAGCACGATTTTTTGAGATGCGCCTCACGTATCAGGTCCATTGTTCGTGTTAAGGTGTCGTTGGCATTTTTCAATCGCACAGCTTTGATATTCTCGTTGATGTGCGTCTAGGTTATTTGGAATTTCTCTCGGGGAGCCGGTAAGTGACCTTTTTACTGCGCGTAAGTCGTCAAATGCCGTTTTTGACTTAATATCGCACTTGGCTCTGTCTCTAGACTCCAGCCTCATGTGTGACTGTCGTAAGTGCAGTATAGGCCAGTCATTTTTTTTGGGAAAAAAATACTATTAGAAGTTTCTCTGCGGAATATTGTTCAGAAACGTGTTATAAACAAAATATCAAAAAATCAACTCGAGACTAGTTGGGAAACTTTGTTTAAACAATGGTCAAAGTTATGGAAATGTGGTTTTTTGACTCGCGTAAAAAAACTGTTATTCACACAGAAAAAATGTTTATACAAAAAACGTAGGTATTAAATAAATCTGTAAAATAAGACAAGTCCGATTAAATTCCGATAATTTGTTCATGCGCAAGAGCTCAAAAATGGCTGTTTTCTTCAATTGCTAATAATTAATGCAATTTTCTTCACAGACACTTATAATTCAGGATTTTTTAGGCTTTTTGCACCCTTAGTAAGTGGTAAAAATTTCAACCCGAAAGCTTCATTAGTTTGGCGTTGGCGGAATTTGTTATCTAAGAAGATGCTATTTTCAATTGATTTTTCCCAAGCTCAAAGGCGTTGTAGAGTTTCGATCATTAGTTGTTTTTGTACCTAAATAGTTGTATTGACATATGCATTTACTGA
>NW_019416849.1:30872-35360 GCF_000390285.2 Anoplophora glabripennis
GCACCCTCTGTGCAGGTATGGTAGGGTGGAAGAATGTTGTCTTGGGTCAATGTGAGAGATTGACACCGGTTGGCATTTGACCACCCCCCTAATTAATGAGGTTTTCCAGGTTTCCCTCATTCCTGCACTGAATGGTGGTTAGGGCCTACCAACATAAGTCGTTCTTGGGCGCAAATGCGGCCTGCGTAATAATAATATGCTGCCTCCTCTCCCGCACAAGTCTCCGACTTCTGGGCTAACTCTCGTAGTTAGAATGAGGAGCAGAGATATTATTATTATTATTATTATTAAATTATTAACATAGGTAATTATTATAAAACGAAATACTAACGTCTATAATTTAGTTAGTACTATTTTTCTTCGAATTTAAAAAAAAATCGTTGTTCTAAGTTGATTAGAAGCTGAGGCAATTTTTTTTTATTTAATAGCAGTGTCCTAAACTATTAAGAGCCGAAATTTGGAGAGAGTATACATTAAGAGCTATATTTTCATGTCCTACATTAACATTAAGGTGAATTCAACGGCGGTGCGTTCTATTACTCGGTCTAGAGAATGAGTGGGAAGAGCGAGGCTAAATAAAAAATTAAATCTCGGGTTGAAATAATGTTAATACCATAGCTTCAATGGTCATGAATTTTCGCACTACCACAAATTAAAAAAAGAATCATCTCGATGGGTTTATTATTAACCGAGATATGGCTAATTTTTCCAGCTCCATCGATTTGAAGCCGCTCGANAATAGGTGGCAAATTTACGTGTTTTTTTTCACTTTTTTTTACTGCCCATGAAAATCTAGACGACCTATCGAAATATTAGTTATTTTATGTTGTAGGCAATTAAATTGCCTACAATTTAAGATATCTAGAGTTATTTTTCACCAATTTGTTAATTGTAAAATAAAGGTCGAACGCGGAAAAATCAGTTTTCGAAAATTGAGCATTATTTGAGCAAAATGATGAATGTTGATGAAATTTTTAGAAAAGACGGTCAATCCAAAGACCAACAAGTGTGCCAAACGCCAATTCAATAGATCTTCTTACTAGTGACGTCACATACGCCAAATAATAGGCAACCCTATAGTGCACTTGTCATGAAGAATTTCTCAATATTTTTACTAAATCGATTTTCGTCCTTACGTACTTTGGACATAAGTGCCAAAAAATATCTTCTTTGTCATGGCCTTAAATATCGCGATATTCTGGCAATACCAGAAATATCTAAGAAGGTTCAAACCAAAAGTGACAAACTAAAAGAATTATAGAATTTATGTTTTTAAATTTATAAAACAATATTCATTTTTATAGTAATTAATAAATTAAAATGATATCAATGTTACTGAACATGCGCATTAAAGACAATTTCATATAAGCGAAGTAGCCCCACAACAGGATTTCATTCAAGAAAAGTTTGGTTGTGGTTAAGAGTACGTCTATAATAAACAGCTTGAAGAAAAAAACACTCGATAAACACACTGACACAGCACAACACCAAGAAAAACATTAAAGAAGTAGAACTAGAAAATGTCAAGATTAAACAAAATAGGAGAAAATACGCTAATAACGACAGCGATGACATATCAACAAGATGTCACCTGCGTATGAGGCTATTCTTTCCGAGCATGCGAATTAGGAATAAACACGGCTAATGTTAAGTTTCTACTTTTAGCCCAGTTACTGTAGCTGAAAATATAGTAATACCTCCGAATTTTTTATAACTGCATAACTGCACTTCAAAACTTATATATGCGCTAGGTGTGCTTTTTGTTCTTAAGGGGTGNCAAATAGGTGGCAAATTTACGTGTTTTTTTTCACTTTTTTTTACTGCCCATGAAAATCTAGACGACCTATCGAAATATTAGTTATTTTATGTTGTAGTCAATTAAATTGCCTACAATTTAAGATACCTAGAGTTATTTTTCACCAATTTGTTAACTGTAAAATATAGGTCGAACGCGGAAAAATCAGTTTTCGAAAATTGCGCATTATTATTGCAAAAAGAGATGGATGTTGATGAAATTTATGGAAAAGACGGTCAATCCAAAGACCAACAAGTGTGCCAAACGCCAATTCAATAGACCTTCTTCCTAGTGACGTCACATACGCCAAATAATAGACAACCCCATAGTGCACATTGTCATGACGAATTTCTCAATATTTTTACTAGATCTATTTTCGATCTTATGCCCATTGGACATAAGTGCCAAGAAACTGGCCTTAAATATCGCGATATTCTGGCAATATTAGAAATATTTAACAAGTTTCAAACCCCAATTGACAAGAATTATAGAATTTATATATTTAAATTTATAGAACAATATTGACTTTTATAGTAATTAATAAATTAAACTTTTTTCGTCTTTTATACATAATTGGACATAAGTGCCTAGAAAGTGACCTTAAATATTGCGATATTCTGGCAATATTAGAAATATTTAACAAGTTTCAAACCCCAAGTGACAAACTAATAGAATTATAGAATTTACATTTTTAAATTTATAGAACAATATTGACTTTTATAGTAATTAATAAATTAAAATGATATCAATGTTACTGAACATGCGCATTAAAGACAATTTCATATAAGCGAAGTAGCCCCACAACAGGATTTCATTCAAGAAAAGTTTGGTTGTGGTTAAGAGTACGTCTATAATAAACAACTTGAAGAAAAAAACACTCGATAAACACACTGACACAGTACAACACAATAAAATTACTTAGTAGAACTAGAAAATGTCAAGATTAAACAAAATAGGAGAAAATACGCTATTACTGACAGCGATGACATATCAACAAGATGTCACCTGCGTATGAGGCTATTCTTTCCGAGCATGCGAATTAGGAATAAACACGGCTAATGTTAAGTTTCTACTTTTAGCCCAGTTACTGTAGCTGAAAATATAGTAATACCTCCGAATTTTTTATAACTGCATCGATTTTTCTCCAAATTTAGAATTAGGCTCATCTTACCCCCCACTTCAAAACTTATATATGCGCTAGGTGTGCTTTTTGTTCTTAAGGGGTGAAAACCGCCCCTTATCGAAAAAAAAAGAAAAAATACAAATTTAAGCGTTTTATGTAATCAAATCTTTTTTATTTGTGCAGTATGAGTAATTTCATGTGTTACCTAACATGAAACTTAATGTATCCCAAATTTTCAACCCGGAAAAATTACCCCTTTGGATGAAAATAATATACAATTTTTTTTTTTCAACTTGAAACGTTTTAATCATGCATTTTTATGCAAATTAAAATTGATTTCTTGATTATAAAATCTTTTTTATCGATTGCAACTTTTCAACCCTTGAAGAATATCCCTTCTTTCGAAAATAAAATGAAATAATATTATTGAAAGAGTAGAAACATTTTAAATAGGCATTCGTATTAAATAAACATTTATTCCCTTATTGTAATATAGTATAGTACTGATTTATTCGAATATACACATACTAAATACATACAGGGTGTCCCGTAAAGTATGTTACAAACTTTGGGTGGTGATAGTGCATAAAAAAATATGACTAAAAACTCTAATAAACATAACCTCTTAAACGCACCGTTTTGAAGTTGTAGGCCTTAAAAGGTGCAACTACAAAAGTAGTTTTTGTGACGTAACTCTTTGTTGGAAAAAGAAAACATAATGAAATTTTCAGGGACTAGTCAGCTTTAGGAAGCCAATAAATAATGTGGATATTAATAAAATTGAGAAAGCGGAAGGGTGTTTTTTTATCACCCTGTATCCTATTTTTGGCCAAAAAAAGTTTTTCTGCAAAGATACAGCAAATATCATAAGATTTTTAGAAAGACCATTGAATTTAGAAATTTTTTTGTCTCTTGCATTTTTTATGTAAAATGATTAGTTTTCTAATAAATTTACAAAATGCAAAGGGAGTTTACTCACCGCTAGGTGTTAAATTTGACGTATTCAAAAAGTAGGCGCCTGTCACATATTGACATTTGTTACCATATTTTAATCGTGTCTGTTGACGAATTATTAATTTGTGAGTACAATGGCGGATAACAATCGTTTTACTAATCAAGAATATGCCGAAATGCATTTTATTTATGGATTATGTAATGGAAATGCAACAGCTGCTCGAAGAACATACATAGAACGTTATCCGCAGAGACGTCAGCCGTCTACACAATTATTTACTCGGATTCACAGACGGATTATTGAAACTGGTAGTGTGGTACCCCGTTACATACATTGTGGTAGAATTGCTAGAAGACTACCCGCGCAAGATGAACAAATTTTGAGATCTTTTGAACAAAATCCGGGAGAAAGTGTGCGAAGGGCAGCTAATCAGTTACAGCTTTCCAGAATGTCAGTTTGGCGTGTTTTGAAGGAAAACGGCCTTTATGCCTACCATCTCCAAAAAGTGCAACATTTAATGCCTGAAGATCTTCCCCGACGCCTAGAATTCTGCCGAATAATACTTAACCATCACCAACATAATGTGGAATTTATTAGCTCCATTTTATTTACCGA
>NW_019416849.1:37862-42536 GCF_000390285.2 Anoplophora glabripennis
CTTTTTTGTGTAAAAAAAGTTGGAAAATAAGAATTTGATACCAAAGATGAGATATCTTAAAGTACAAAAAAGTTATGTTGTTTCCAACACCTTCAATATACGACAGCTGGCGCCCTCTATGAACTATAACCAAAATGTGAACAAATTTCAATTCCTCTATCCAAAGAACCCCAAACCCCAAAATTTTGTGTAGATATTTGCATTTATTAAGAAATAAATGGAAATAAACTAAAATAATATTTTACATTTAACACCCTGTATCTCTTTAACTATCATCTTTTGGACTAAGGTAAGTTCGGCTAAATCGCAATATTTTTGCTTCGGGAATCTACCCATGAATTTTGGCTCATTACCTCGGGACCACCCTGTATATATATACAAAAAAGATCTAAATGTTTCAAAATTCTTGTTTGACCTAAATTTTCCTAAAATTATCACCTACACACGTGTTTATTTTTTTGAGATAACTTTCCTACTTTTTAAAATTTTTAATCGCACAATGGCTCATTTTGCAGGGAATTGTAAAGGCTACGTGAACTGTAGAGTTGATCTTTTTTATTCCTTCATTTTTAAGTTTGAAGGGTTTGAAGAGCTCGAAAAGGATGGTTCTCTCATTCATATAATAACTTAAAATGGCGATATCTCGATTAATATTAATTTTAGAGGAATAAAAAATTCTTCAGCAAAAATAAAGCAAATTTTTTTTACTCTTGTATTTTTTTCATACACCTATTAATTTTTAAGTTACAGCGTAAAAATCGATTTTTTTTCAAAAATTAAGTTTTTTTTCGAAATCATGCTTTGTAAGTGAGCCAAAGACCCAGAACATATTCTTAGAACATAAATGAAGAAATCTGTAAATGGATTGCATTTAATTTTAATTCTGTCGCCAAAGGCACAGATTTGTTTATTCATTTTTTCTTTAAAAAAAAAATGAGACTATTATGATATTTCGATCATATTTCCGTTAATTTTGATTCTAAAGACTTTTAAAGCAGCTCATTTTAAAGGGTTTGCAAAGTACTTTAAAAAAGGTTCAAATAGTGTTTTTCCTAATATTTATGGTTTTGGCGTTATTTAACGTTAACTGGTCCCAATTTAGTTTTTAGCTAACATATAATAATGTTTAAAAATCCATAACTCGGTTTATATTGCAATTAGAGAAAAACAAAATAATGCCATTAGATTTATTTTTGTATTACCTTTCTTTTTGTTCATTACAACTTTTTCGTTAAATCCAATGGTTTCAGTTATTTGCAAAAAACTGTCCGAAAACAAGCACTTTTTTAGTAAAAAATCAACATTTTCAATGACGAATTACTCGGAAAGTATTGGATTATCCAAAAAACTTTATATAACATTTGTTACTTAAAATTGACTCCTCTATCGATTCCTGTGGTTATTTTAGGCGTAAAAATTTCCATCCTCAAGAAGGGGTGGGAACCACCCCCAGGGCAAAAGCACACTTCGGCACTATATAAGTTTTGTTCCTTGAGACATTCATTCAAAATTTCACGTCAATCGGTTCAGTTATAAAGAATTCGGAGGTAAAAACCCTCAGTGACTGGACTATTTATTTAAATGAAGGGAATATTTTTTTATATCTTTTTTTGTAAGTTTTAAGCGCATTAGTGTATCATTTTACCAAACACGCGTTGGTTGTTCTTAAACACTTCTAAACCCTTGTAAAAATAAATTAATTTGAAGTTGTTCATTTTTATAGTAGGTTTTTTTTATAATATAAATAGTACACAGGGGTCAAATTCGGTCTCTACAATTTCAACTATGACAGTTTGTTGCGGGTTGCCTAAATATGTGACGTCACACTAAAAGAGTCTATTGTCCGTGAAATTGTTGCTACAGCTATTTGTTAATTAATTTCTTTTGTTTTTTTGCACCTAATTGTTTAATTACTAAACGTTAATTTTAGGAGTTAATGTCGTAGATATTAGATTCTAATTGATCCAAAGAAACGTATCGAAAAAGAAAAATTTGAAATTATATTACGAACAGCGAAACAGCGTTGCAAACAAATTGTCCTAGAGTCAGGCAAAAGCCGATCGGTAATTCGCTCTTTTTGCATTAAATAGAGATAACTTTTTTATGTTAACTAGTAATTAACTATTAGAAGTATCGGACCGGGATTTTAGAGACAATTAAAGAAAGAATTAAACTTTTATTTCCAAAAAGTTTTACATTGATAGTTCGTGTAATAAACGCGCTAGCAGCAGTAAAAGTTAAGGTGAACGGCCTGCAAGCGAGAGGAGCGCCGAGCCCGCGCATGCGCGTGAACGGTGCTCCTGTCGCCCGCGAGATTTTTGACTTGAACGTATCAAATTCGGTTGTTTATAATGCCATTCATTGACGTTAAACTTTACTGCTGCTAGCGAGTTTACTAAATGAACTATCAATGTGAAACTTTCTGAAAATAAAACTAATCCTTTCTGTAATACGATGTGTCCAATATGTCCAATTTTTCGTTTTTTTTTAATTACCGTAAAAAAACACATACATTTGCCACTTATTTGCAATTTGCCAACTTAGCTTCACTTCTCTAGAGTTACTTGTTTGATAATATTCTGCACACCCTCCCCCGTCATAAATCAATTGGACTGGAGTATAGCATCATTTTAATATTCAACTCTGCTTTGAACATATTTTCAAAATATTATGATAGTACATATGCACTTTTTTACTTGTCAAATTATGTACTGTACGAAAAAATACCTACAGTAGTCAACCAGACTGGTGATATTAGTACAAGTATTAGAATAGTTCAAAAACAAAAAAATGTTCTTTTGCGATTATTTTGAAGAGTGAAATAACCAGTTATTGTCACGAAACAACTGTGTATTAAATATAGGAGGTTCAGAAATTCTTGGAATAACGTGGCATAATAAAAATCAAATAAAACAATAACGGTATTTTATATAACCCCATGTTATATTATATAACTGTAGTTTCGAGGAGGAAAGAAAGTTTTATTTTAGCAGTACACCACTTTCGAGGAAACCTGTGTGATAATTACGACTTCCACAAGTTACGAAAGAAAAAAATTAAGTTTTAGTCGCGTTGTTATGTACATCATTGTGCGTTTGTTTGGTAACACAATTATTCGTTGCTATACTTAAGTTGTGGAATGAAAAATAAACTTTGGGGTTTTATTTTTGTGTTTTCTTGGACGTGTTTCTGTTTCTTTTAATATGCCAGAACAGAGGAATATTAAAACAAAGTTCCGTTAAGCCAAAGTAGGTTGTGAGTTTTAATCGCACGTAATATCATTAATTAACGACTGGAAAGTAGAGATATTCAGCTTTCTATTGAAATTTCAAATCCGCAAGAATTCCTCTGGTGTCCAAGTTCATGAGCACGTAAAATTTTAATATTAATAGACCGTTTTGACGAATTCCTTGATCCTTAGATAACATCACAAATTTTATCTAAACAGTTTGCAATTTTAACAAAAGTATTTGTTATTAAATAACCGAAATAATGTTTCTCGGAAGCTGAGATGACTTATCAGTGTGTTTGGGTTAGGCTTTGGGTTGTTTAAAGAAAAATTAAGCGTGCGCTTGGAAGAGGCTTACATTCTCAATTACCTTTGCATTAAAAAAGATTATTAGAGAAATAATGTGTCAGAAATACTGAATAGACGTTGCGTGTTACTTATACAGGGTGGTATTTGCTTGTGTCTCTATCTACAGTCGGCAAAAAAATTTCCAAAATTTCTACGCAGTGATTTCAGAAACGCCCTGTATCGTATCGAAAGGTGGTCGCCGGCGTGTGTCGTTCTCAAATTCTTGGGACGGTGTAGAGTAGGTCCAAAACCGTGAAAGTCGCGCGGAATACACTGTTGACCGTGAGCCCCGTTGTCAAGTGGAACGCTGTGGAGAAGTTGACCTAGTTCCGGCAGCGGAGACCTCTGCGGCGGGTTTTCTGGGTTACTAACCGGCGAAGAGTGCGACGGACCAAGAAAGTAGCCCACGCGGACCCTACCATTTCAGCTTCGCGTTTGTACAGAGTGCTACGAAGGAAACGAAGCGGCGTATTGTTTAAATAAAAGAATAAATCGTTATATAAAATGGGTTTTTACTTCTATAGGCCAGAAAAATAAGGTGGCAAATTACCATTTCGCGACTTTTTGTTTCGGCAAGCTGAATTTATCACTATAGATGCTAAATATTATGTACAATAACATATTAGTTTCCACAGTCATAAAAATGGGGGGAAGATTGTTTACAGGGTGGTTTATTCTATAATTTTTACGTAAATTCACGTTTTTCGCTTATAACTTTTTTCCGTTGATTTCCACGAGAAAACAGTAAAGTACTCTTTTTTTTCGTCTTCAAAAGACCTACAAAACTAGCCCTCGAGCATCAAAAACATTGATTAGATCAAATGTTATAAACAGAAGTTTATTTATGACTTTTCAATTAAACATTTATAAACTGCGTTATTATTAACAGAACGTTTTGGCATTGCATCCTCTTATTCCTTAACACTGTCTAATAACTCACACGAAATCTGGAATCGGTAAGTTGGATAGTTTACTAGTTATGGCCTTATAAACAAATTAACTAATTATTAGTCTGGACGATCCCGAGCATCTTCCACAATCACACTGATTTTTTTCATTGTAGATTTCATAATAATACATTGAAATCTATCATTTTT
>NW_019416849.1:43988-52678 GCF_000390285.2 Anoplophora glabripennis
TATCGAAAAAAAAATTATAAGAAAAAATGTCATAGGGGTTGATTATTTCAACCCCTTACAAAAATAGTTCAGGGTTGAAAAAATTTCAAAAAGTGTAGTTTTATTGACAGATAATGTTCACCAAGTTTGGTTTCTTTAGCTTGATGTACGTGGAAGATAAAAAAGAAAAACAATTTTTTTTTGTAATTTTAGGAGGGGCGTAACTTTTCAGGGGAGGGTTTTTTGAAAAAATTTTATACCAACGACCCCTATTAAATTTCATCGGAGAATCGCCCCTTGAATTTTTTTGGTGTTATTTAGATACGCCCTGTATAAAATGGGTTTTTACTTTCATAGGCCAGAAAAATAAGGTGGCAAATGACCATTTCGCGACTTTTTGTTTCGGCAAGCTGAATTTATCACTATAGATGCTAAGTATTATGTACAATAACATATTAGTTTCCACAGTCACAAAAATGGGGGGAAGATTGTTTACAAGCTGGTTAATTGTAAAATTTTTACGTAAATTCACGTTTTTCGCTTATAACTTTTTTCCGTTAATTTCCACGAGAAAACAGTAATATACTTTTTTTTCCTATTCAAAAGACCTACAAAATTAGCCCTCGAGCGTCAAAAAATATTGATTAGATCAAATGTTATAAACAGAAGAAGTTTATTTATGACTTTTCAATTAAACATTTATAAACTGCATTGCATCCTCTTATTCCTTAACACTGTCTAATAACTCACACGAAATCTGGAATCGGTAAGTTGGATAGTTTACTAGTTATGGCCTTATAAACAAATTAACTAATTATTAGTCTGGACGATCCCGAGGATCTTCCACAATCGCACTGATTTTTTTCATGGTAGATTTCATAATAATACATTGAAATCTATCATTTTTTTTTAATTTCAAATTTGCAACCTGGAATTTTTTTTATTTTTTAGCCTTAGTTGCAAAATGAAATATACGACGCACGAGCGTGATATAGTTATATATTATTACATATTTGGAAAACTTATGAAAAGAGCTTTAAGTTAAAAAAAAATCGTCAAGATTCGTTGAAAAAGATTTTAATGTGTGTATTGTTATGAAATCTATCATGAAAAAAATCAGTGCGATTGTGGAATATCCTCGGGATCGTCCAGACTAATAATTAGTTAATTTGTTTATAAGGCCATAACTTGTAAACTATTGAACTTACCGATTCCAGATTTCGTGTGAATTATTAGACAGTGATAAGGAATGAGAAGATGCGATGCCAAAACGTTCTGGTAATAATAACGCAATTTATAAATGTTTCATTCAAAAGTCATAAATAAATTTCTTCTGTTTATAACTTTTGATCAAATGAATATTTTTTTACGCTCGAGGGCTAGTTTTGTAGGTCTTTTGAAGAAGAAAAAAAAGTACTTTACTGTTTTCCCGTGGAAATGAACGGAAAAAGTTATAAGCGAAAAACGTGAATTTACGTAAAAATAATACAATTAACCGCCACTGTAAACAATATTCCCCCCATTTGTATGACTGTGGAAACTAATATGTTATTGTACATAATATTTAGCATCTATAGTGATAAATTCAGCTTGCCGAAACAAAAAGTCGCGTCCAACTCTATATATCCTGGACTATATAGCTCAGGGAATGTTGTTGCAAACAAGTCGTACCCAATCAATTTTTTGTTTTTCCAAGTACCACCTTATATAACCTTTGATTTTTATTTAGTAATTTCTTATTTAAGGTCCAATAAAAATACTTTCCTTGAGTTTTGCGTCACGTAACTCTGGTATACAGGGTGGTCCGAATTTTATGCAGGAAACTTCGAGGGTAGATAGATCTCTTTAAAATAATATGTGTTTGCCTTATAAACATAGGTCTGGAACGGCCCCGTTTTAGAGATACAGGGTGTTGAGGTTTTAAAAAAAATTGATTTTTTGTTTATATCGTACACTACCTCACAGGTGGTGTAGAAAGGAATGTAAATAATTTTGTTGATGTGCTTACAAATTGCACTTATTTTTAAACATAAAAAATATTCTTGTAATATTATCGTTAGAAGTGTCTGCCACAAGGGGATTGTATTGGTATGAATAACTTGAGAACGGCGAATCTTAGGGAAAAAATTAAAGTCACATTTTTTACGTATTTTGTGCATTAAAATATAAATCAGGTACAATGACATGTAAAAAATGCAGTGGCGTAGATTTTTTTGTAAAAAAAGGGGTGACCCCTGTCCAGTTGTACACCACTGGTTGAACCTTTAAAACCCATATTTCAGGGAATATAAGGCCTACTATCATACATTATATGTACCAAATTTTATTGAGATTGGTTAATAGATTCCGGAGATATTAACAAAACATCATTTTTTTTGACAACTTCAACACCCTGTATCTCTAAAACGGTGCTGTTCCAGACCTATGTTTATAAGGCAAACACATTATTTTAAAGAGGTCTATCTTCCCTCGAAGTTTCCTGCATAAAATTCGGACCACCCTGTATATTTTTAGGTACTTAAAACCACCACTTTTTTCATAAGCTTAAGTTTAACGTACAGAGGCGGGCGATGGATATTTTATGGTTCGAAAAGGGGGATATATTTTATACAGGGTGTTTCTTAAGTAGAGCTCAAAATCCATAGGCGTATTCTGTGGCTAAAGATAAATTTTGTTGTTAATCTATTTGGAATACAAAAAAATGTAATTAAACAAAAAGTGAAGATAATGCAACGGCGCATAAGATGACCTATTTTATTTGTAATATACACGGTGATATATTTTTTTGGCAAATAATGATCGATGATACCCACACCTCCGCCACTGGTAAGTTTCTGAAGCTGGTAATTTTTTGTTTCATACCTACTGTCATACTAAATATTCACACCGAATTTGGTTAAATTACCTCAAGCGGATTAGAAATTAAAAATTAAAAACTGATTTTTTTTTTAATTTTCGACACGCTGTAGCTGGACAGGGCTGTCCTAAGACCCCACATTCATACAACAAAAAACCCTTATATATGTATATTCCTTCTATAATATGAAGGTTTTAAGAATACTTGCTTCGTATTTGCTTGCAAGAAACTTCCAGAGCGTCGCTCTTTGTCGTAACTTTCTAATAAACCTGGGGATCTTCCTCTACAGTCTCTACACCTATGCATAAGCAATCGCAAATTCTACCATGATTCACATTTTGTTTACATTCTTCGCGACGGTAAACCCGCGTCCGATTCGTCCACTTTCATAGAAAAGTGAAAATACTTAAAGAAAGGAAAGTTGCTGTGCCAGCGACTCAATATGTGGCGGTTTGTGATACAAAACGTTGAGTGAAAAACCTTTAGGACACTGGTAAGGAAATAGTTTTGTAGTTTTTTTCTTTTTGTATCAAATCGTTAATAACATTTTCTCCTTATTATGCGACGCTCGTACATTTTATTGACATATTTGTAGCCTATTTGTGAAAAAAATTTGGGGTTTATGGAAAATGACAATGTTGTGGGCCTCGACTGGACTAAAGTGCAATTAAAAAAACGCTCCGCATATCTATTAATTTTTCAGACTTGAAAATAAACCGTGAAGTTACATGGGCTTGTAAAAACATTGTTTGATATAAGTATAACCATTGTATAAGTACATATTATTATTAATATGTACTTATACAATGTTATAACCAATTAGTGATATAAACTGAAACGTGAAAAAGCGATAAAATATAATTATTCCTAATAATTTTTTAAATTTGGACGTATGTAATTGTACGGATATTTTTTTGTCAGCTAATTAATAGAGTCACGAGCACGGATTTTAATTTTCCTTACAATTATCTACGATAATTAAACAGACGCATCGCTTGACGTTTGTCAATTTTGGTCGGACGAAAGATATTATTGTTTTTTTCCACTCGTTTGAGTGACAGCCCCTGAAAATGTACCTAATACCGATTCCAGAATTTAATTACCTTAACTGTGAAGAGAAACGCCGTTTCCAAGCTATGTTGAGCATAACACCGAATTTAAATTTAGATAAATATACAGGGTGTTTCGCATAAGAAGCCTTGAAAGAGGGGTTTCAAATTTCGAAAAAATCTCATTTATACTTGAACTTAGACGAACCAAATTTATTACGTGGTATGAGTGTACCAATAGGCTATTGAATATATCCAAAAAAAAAACAGGGATCAAAGGGTCATTTTAGATGAAAAAACCGCCGAGTGCTATTCAATTAAAGGGTGGAAATTGGAGATAGGGGTGAAAATGCACCCCTTTCAGTTTTTTAATTATAGCACGAAAACGAAGCAAAATTTCGCTATAGTCCATAGGAAAAATTATTTAGAGAATTGAATTTCCCATGGAAATAGCTTATTTAAAAAATTTAAAAGGAAAATTTTATGCAAAAAAATCGTTAATAAACAATTCGAAAAAAGCAAAAAATACGATTTTCTGTTTTTTTTTACTTTTTTGCCTCTAGTTTTTGTTTGTGTAAAGATAGGTATAGGCATTGTTTCATAGAAAAAAAAGTAGTTAAATTTCCTTAAAAACAAGAGGTTGTAAAGTATTTTTGGATGAAAATTGACTGATATATGCTCGCTCAAATTTAGCCAATTTTTCGATTTCCGTCGCGTTTACCCTTATATGTTTTAATTCTTATTTTTTGCAAAAAAAGGAAGGAAATAAGACGTTCAAGGATGTTCATGACATGACTTGTTCGAAGGGTCATTAAAAATTAAAAAACCGCGGGGTGCTATTAAATTAGAGGGTTGAAATTGAAGATAGGGGTGAAAATGCACTTTTGCAGTTTTTTAAATATAGCACGAAAACGAAGCAAAATTTCGGTATAGTTCATAGGAAAAATTTTGTAGAGAATTGAATTTCTCATCGAAATGGCTTATTTAAAAAATGGAAAAGGACAATTTTATGCAAAAAATCGTTAATAAACAATTTTAAAGAAAGAAAAAAATTAGATTTTTTAATTTTTTTTACCTTTTTAATAAAATAATTTAGTAAAAATTTGAGAATTTAAGTACAATAAAGTTTATTAATAATGTATATACAGTGTGTCCACGGATGGAGTTGACAAGAGAAAAAACTTTGACTTTATCGAAAAATGTTACTCTACAAAAAGTTCTGCTCCTCGTAAAAATGAGACTGTCATACAAACATCTTAGATTAGATATACAGGGTGCTCATAAATTAAAAAAAAAACACGAAAATACTCAAGAGAGAAGTGCCACCCAACAAGTTTCTGTTTGAAATTCTTGAGAGGTGGCGGGTTGGATTTAAAGTATAGAGCAAGTCCTTTTTCACGCAAAAAAAAATCTTCAGAATAAAAAAAAATACGTGTTGTAGTTGGTTTGCAAAATAACTGCCTATTCGGTTCATAACAACGTAAAGGTAAATAGAAACTATTCCCAGAATATAAATTTTAGTTTACTTTTAAAACAATTATGTCAAACAGAACAAATGCGTAAAATTATTAGATAAAACTAGACTTAATACCTAAAATGACTGGCTTATTCCTTTGATTTCTAAGTAGATATACAGGGTGATCCTTACGTTCCAAATTTGGCACTAGAAAGGGTACGTAACGATATATTTGTTGAGAAAAAAATGGTACGTCACTGATTTGTCAAGTTTTGAAGGCAAATCCTTAGTTTCATTAAAAAATTGAAGATTCTCTTTTAACATCATCTACACCAAACTTTTAGTTTTAATCAGTTTCCAATTTTGTAGAAAATATTCGACTACTAGCACCCGAAGCTGCATCTTTGGGGTTGCGTCCGCTTGGAAGAAAATACGGTACAAAGTTTTCTTGGTGTATTTCTTTATAAAAGGTTGTCCACGTGGTCAATTTGAACGACAGCAACGCTGACGCTACTTTTACTGCTGCTTGTGTTACGGTTACAATAAAATAATGTCTCACAAAGAAAATGAGCCTCCTTGTGGTAGTTTTGTGGAATCGAATTTCGCAATGCAACTTTTCATTTTAAAATAAATACTAATAAGTAGTTGATTGTTTAATGTTTTCATTATTTAAATTAGAATTATTTTAAATATCAAATCAAATATCGAAAAAAAAAATCAAAATTTTGTATAGTCTGTTTGGAAATGAAAGAGAGTAATAAAACCCCGAGATAAGAACCGGCCATGGGCGTGCTAATATTTCGTTTCAGGTAATTATCGGGTAACATTAATTCTAACNCAACACTACATTTACTCACCATAATTTGAATTTTCAAAATACATATATAAAAACTAAAAACCCTCTTAACCCGGTTATGATGCCTAAAGTAGCCTCATGTTTTGAAATGCTGTTTTTATATTGTTTACTTATAAGAGAAATGGACCGAGAAAAATATTGAATATAAGCACCAGTACTACATTTATTTACGATTTGCATACATAATGAGCTTTTATTACTCTCTTTCATTTCTAAACAGACTATAAAACATTAGTTTTTCAACTTTTAATTTAAACAAATTTTTTTTTCGACATTTGAAATATTCAATGTAAAATTGCAAAAAATGTGGACTCAAAAATTTCTTTTTATATTTTGAAAAATTTGATTTTCTTTTCAAAATTGATTTTTTTTTCAACATTTCAATTTATCCTTTTCGATTATTTGATGAGTATTTAACGCGAAATTGTGAGAAAAATAACGCAAATTTTTTTTCATCCTATAGAGTAATAAACCTGCTTCTTTAATTTTTGCTTTTTTCACCTTTCTTTGCTTTTATTTAATATACATAATTACATTTGATTTAAAATGTAATAAATATTATTCGTTACTTCGCCAAAAACTGTCCATAAATATGGTTTCTGAACAAAACGAAACAAAAAAAAACGTTTTTCCATGCCGACTCGGTAGATTTAACTAAATTGTTGCACTTTCTCTCAGTTGACCTCCAAAACAACCAAACCTGAACCCTACAAAAACGCGTTTTTTACTCGGAAATCCAAATGGGACCTAAGACACCATCAAATAAACAAGTCGAAAAACGATTCCACCGCTGCTGGAAGACGTCGTTCATGGAAGCACACGTAGAATAACGAATAACGTGGGATTAATTTTATCAGCGTGGCAGGTGGGGAGACTATTTCTATAAATTTTGCTGCTCGAGTTTCACCCTCTAGTCGTGGTTGCCCGTCGCTGCTTCTAAGGCTTGTGATAGTGGTGCGTACGGATATCCAACCCTTCCGATCAAGGATTGCAGAGGCTGTTGTAAGTCGATTGTTCTTCGAAAAATTGTTTTCCAAGGCACCCTATTCGAATCCCATATTTCAAGTTCTTAGTAGTGTAACTGTTAAGAAATTTAATTTTTATTCGGCGTTTTAATAATGTAATATGTTGTGAAAAATGTGTATAAAGACTTTTAAATAGGAATACAACATTGTGATTAATTAATAATAGTCCAAGGACGTTAAAGAAATTTTAATAATTGAACCTAATCGTTTTATTTGGATATTACTGCGTTTTGGTTTTAAAGGATATTAGTCAAATGAATATTTTCGACTTTCTGTAATATTTTGAGTATCTTTGTACAAATTGTCTTGAAAATTTGATTTTTAAAGTGGCATGGTAACTCTGTGCAGTCACTTCTAGGGGGCGGTAGTTGCATTCTCCTGTTAGTGTAAAAACCTTTTAGCCCGTCGAAAATCTGAGTTTCCGGCAAGAAATTATTAAGTCGAGTTCAATTCTAAATAAATAAGGTACGGTTTATAGTTATGTACCATTATTAATTAATCAACCTGTATATATTTCCTTTTACTTTAAACAAAGAGACAGATGATTGTAGAATTATACAGTGTTTCATAACTTTACCGACACAGAGCAGGCAAGTGCATTCCATCCATAGCCCTATTACGAATCGATAAAAAATTTGCAATTCGTAATTAAAGTGCTCTTCTTTATATAAATGGGGCATCCCTTTATTTAACAGGTATATTTCTTAAGGACAACTAGATAAAAAAATCCATAAATTAATGAAATTCGAGCCGTAGAGACTTTAAAGTGTACTAAACCGATTTTAAGAAAAGCATGTAGTGTTTGGTTCCGCAGATACATCATGACACCCTGTATATGGATTGTACGTACATTATTTATTACAGTCATAATTGTAATTACTAAAAGATTAAAGAAAATAAAAATGTGTAAATAAAGATATACGTAGTTCCATGAAAAAATGTATAGTTATATTTATTTTTTATTGACATAGGCCTTGCGGAATCAAAAAATACTATCTCTTTAGTTTTTACAGCGTTATTTGCTTAAAATTTTATCTCGACAAAATAAACTAATAGCTGAAATATTTCGGTTTGCGAGGAAGATTAAAAATTCGTTTCTTCCAAAGAGACAAAGGGGAGGTCGAGGGTCGAGGTCGTAAATCACAACTATGCTCATGGGAATAATTACATTGTTTACCTTAAAATTTCGAATTTCATACATATCACGGAGGTATATCGGGGTATACAGAGGGAAGTGAGGTGCGCCAATTTGAAAAAATTAAATTCTATTGAAATTATTTGCGATAAACATTATCTATATAGCAAAGAAATCTACTCACATGCACATAGCATACATATTGACTAATTAACAACATAAAAATATCATATTTAAGTAGTTTTAAATTATATTTAATGGACGCATAGAGACTATGTAGATGTGGCAACAGCGCTAATAATTGACTAGCAGTTGTACACACTGCGAACCTAC
>NW_019416849.1:56466-84773 GCF_000390285.2 Anoplophora glabripennis
TGTCATAAAACCCCTGTTGTACGAGAATCACTAAATTTGGTACACAGGGGTTTTATGACATGTGGAATCTGATGGTGCTACGTTTTTTGGCGGGGATCCTCTTAAGACAATTTTTCGTGGGCCCTCTTGTCTTTGGAGCCAAAAAAATTTGGTCGCATATTTAAATTTCTTAAAAATTATCATTTCACTAGAAAGCCATTAAATTTAGAAACTTTTTGTCTCTTTATACTTTTTTCGTAACACGCAATGTTTTCGAGAAAAATGTCAAAATGTGATCGAATGTATATCGTGATTCGCCATGTTCCTCAAAAACATTGCGTTTTACGAAACAAATATCAAGAGACAAAAAAGTTTCTAAATTCAATGGCTTTCTAGCTAACTAATAATTAAAAAAAAATCAAATTTGCGACCAAATTTTACTGGTTCCAAAGACAAGGGGGCCCACGAAAAAGTATCTTAAGGGGATTTCTCGCCAAAAAGCGTAGCATTGTGAGATTCCACATGTCATAAAACCCCTGTGTACCAAATTTAGTGATATAAGTTTAGTGAGATATAAAGCAGACTTCTTAGGGGTAGATTTTAGGGGGCTCTAACCCCGAAAGGGGGGGGCCAGTTGACAAAAAGAAAAAATACGGATCCCCTAAATATGTCTTAAGAATCTATGACCAAATTTTGTTGCATGAATTTCGGGACACCCTGTATAGCAAATAGATCGTATTATCCTCGCGAAGATTTGTATCCTTTATTTAAAATCCGTAAATCATGTGAATTGGTAAAACAAAATTTAGTTCTAAAGAAATGAAATGGCACTCGCGCCCATCTCTCGTCCAAGTCCAAGAAAATGTTGGATGCAATTTTGAAGGTTCTGTGATAGAAATTACATTATTACTCACTGTTCGTGTTTTTAATCTCTATTTTAGTAATGTTACAAAAGTTTTGCAACTATAACTAATTTTTTAGATATAAAGTTTGCTGAGAAATATTTATGTTCCTTTGTTATTCCGTACAAATGCTTTTATCTCAAGTATTACTAATTATATTAATCAAGTAAAGAAAACTTTATGTAACCCTAAATATTGCTGGGTAATGATTACGATGTTTTTATAAACCATTAAATATATTAAAAGGATTTATCAACTGTATTTTTTATTCCAATAAATATATCACAGCTTCCTAGTCTTTTTTAATTAATCTAGTTTTTTAAAAACATTACAAAAAATCATCTGTTGTGGATAATTTATTGTTGATAACAATGTACATGGGATTTAGGAAAAATGTATATGTTTGAAATCAATTTCGTTTTTATCAAGTCTTTCAAATGTATTCCCTCCTTGCTGTCAGCTGATTGCGACGTTGCCACATTAATCCTCAAGTCAGACAGAAATGCAATTATTGGTTTCTGTTTCTAATTAATACAGCTGTACTATGTTCAAAACTTACATTAGTTTTACATCAAAAATAAGATAATACTGTGTACTATCTATGGAAAAGTTTTGTTTCACAATTTCTACATTTTTTTCTCAGTTATGGGTAAAAAAAAAGAGCCCAACCGTCCATCTTCGCCATATAAACCTACGTTAAAATGAACAACTTTCAACAACAATATCTCAAAATCAAGATTTAAATTTTTTTTTAAATATATATGACCTGTGCTTTTGAGTAAACCCGATATACCTCCTTAAATATAATGCCAAAGTAAATAAGAACTAAGCATATTGTTTCATTTGATAAAGGATGCACTGGTATTAGCGAGATTTAGATGGCGCAACACTTATCGGGGGTTGCTGCTAAACTAGTAACAAATGCGACAGATCAGTAAGCTAATCAATATATTAAGTGAAGATTACTGACGTCAAATTATAACAATTCAGCCTAATATGTTTTCGAATATTGTTCCTTTTTAAAACCAAAATAGTTATTTTTAGTTTCTAGAACGTGAAACGCCTTCAAGACTGGAAGGTATTTTGACGAGCTTAGCGAGGCAGAATATCCGTTCAAGAACGCAAAAGCATTTATCGTTCGAGATGCAAACAATATTTTTTTGAAAACTGCAACAGGACAATTGTGTTATATACAACAATTTAATTCATATTTTAAATTGTTTGAACCGTGTTTGAATCAAGACTGTTTAGACGGGGTGACTATTATGACGCTAGCAACCTAATAACCAATAAAAATTAGTTGATTGAAAAAGTAGTGTCAGAATTATATATTGTAATTCATATTCTAATAGTGTTTAATTTAAAATGGGCTCGGAAAGTGAAGACGAGCATTTACCAGGGGAAGTATTGGAAGCGGCACAAAGCGCTGTTTCACAATTAATCCCCAAAAAATCATCGAGACAGTACGAGATTGCCTACAACGAATTCAAAGGTTGGTGTAGTTCGAAGAAAATTCAAAAAATGACCGAAGCGGTATTACTGGCATATTTCGAACATAAAATTAATAAAATTAAACCTTTCGCGTTATGGTCAATATATTCCATTTTACAAAGTACACTGAATGCCAAAAAATGTAAATATCAGAAAATTTACAAAACTAATAGGTACCTTATTTGAAAAACAAATCAATTGGAAACCGATTGAAAAAGTCTACCCACTACACACGAAACGTAAATGAAACGTTGCAAACGAGCTGTTTTACTAAACATTTAACACATTAACTATAAACGTTTCTGTTTCATTACAGAAATGTAGCACTTGAAAACTTATTTTTAGTGAAACATAGCCGAAACGTTCCAATTGAAGAGAGTTTGAAACATTACTCGAAACATTCCCTTTCGATCTCAGAAACATAACAGACGAACAGCCCTTTGCTTTTTTTTGTTTATTTTATGGAACATTCGGCATTAGTTAAATTTTGCTTTCAAGCGTTAGTTCATTTGCCTTTGCTATACAGACATAAACAGAAAAAAAATTGTGGTAGCATATTTATAACACAAGTCTAGAAAAAATGTATGTTCGTGGCTTGCGTAGACTGCGAGTTTGTTTCCCGTGTGTCGTTTTCAATTCGTATTATGTTATGGCGATTTTCCACTAATCGGACAGTTGAGTTTATGTCCTGTTTGTGTTTTCTAGAACCTGAAAAACAAAAACAAAACTGAAACAAACCCAAAACTCTTGTTTCCATCAAGCGGGCTTCATTTTGTTCGAGTTTTGTTTTTGTTTTCAGTCCTTTTCCACTGGTTGTCGCGAAAAAGTCGGAACACATTTTTCCAATAACCAACCAACATGTTTAGAGAAGATTTTTTTTATTCTTAGTTATGGCTGGTTTATACTGAAGTCCTTGGAAAAAAAGTAAGTGTACCTATATATGTACGGTTGAAGTATTTACTTGGTTAGTTAGTTACTTTGTATACTAGCCACGTAACCTTAACCGTACACAATAATATTTTGTAATAGCTGTTAATCATTAATGATTAAAATATTGTTTTTGGGAAGAAGAAAACGCCAACATAGATATTGGGTTGGATCACTTAAATATAAAACACAACACGACCGATTCCACTAAACAGACTTGAGTTTCAAAACACGTCGAAACCTTTTGATGTGACCGTTTTCGAGCGGGACCCGAAAAACAAAACTCCAACTGTCGCAAAACACGCCAGTCTTCAAAAAGTTTCAGTTTTGTTTTATTCGACACAAGTGTGTGTTTTGTTTTGTTTTTGTGGAAAACCGCCTTTAGGTTAAGTTTGCGGTTTGCCAGTTTGCCTGGCTTCGTTGTTATTCATCTTTACTTTGACGCTGTTTTATGTGATAATTTGTAGTGTGTGCAGTTGTGGTTATTGTAAGGTGCATATAAAATAATGAATATTGATGCAAAATGTTTAAAACGATATGTGTAAAGAGATTTCCAATTTTGCGTCACATCTACCTAAACGTAGTTATACCCACTACGTTATACAACGTGGTAAAAAAGTTCTGCATAAAATTCATATTTTCATTGAACAATTTTTTTTTGAAAAACGGTGAGACCCGTCGATTTTTATTTGATCCAGGGCACCTTGTCATGTGGATTTTTTTTTTCGATACCTAATTCACTTACGGCAGCGATGACATAATTTTTTTTTAAATGACAACGCATATTTTTTTCCTTCGAAATTGATGACAGTGATAATTATCTAAACAACAGTGTGAAAATTTCGATGTCTTACATAACAATTTTTTTTAGAAAAATGCACCTTAAGTTCTTATAAGTGATAATTGTCTACTTACACTATTAATGGCTCCTAAAAGGACAAAGTTGACAAAATTACATTTCAANAAGGTGCATTTTTCTAAAAAAAATTGTTATGTAAGACATCGAAATTTTCACACCGTTGTTTAGATAATTATCACTGTCATCAATTTCGAACGAAAAAAATATGCGTTGTCAATTAAAAAAAAAATTATGTCATCGCCGCTGTAAGTGGATTATCGAAAAAAATTTTTCCACATAACAAGGTGACCTGGATCAAATAGAAATCGACGGGTCTCACTGTTTTTCGAAAAAAAAATTGTTGAACGAAAATATGAATTTTATGCAGAACTTTTTTACCACGCTGTATATAAGAGGACAAGGGACAGGAACTACGAAAATGGAACATATACATTTCGATATAATTTGAAGAGCAACTACTTAGTCAGTGAGAACTATTTGAAATATGGATGAATCAAGTGAAATAGACGTCATTTATTTTATATTTTGTACAAATCTTTATATTTGTTTATGTGTATAGGCATGCTTAAATAAAAGAGTTTACGTACACCTACAGATATTTACTTTGTCAAGATATCATTTTGTATCCTTATTTTTGCTGTACAATTTATTATTATTAAAAGGATAGATGTAATAATATTGACCATGCGTAGAAGAAATTGTAACTTTCTATTATTTTTCAGTAATGTTATTTGTTTTTCATGTATCTACCATTTCAAGATTCATAATCATAACTAACTTTTTCTAATTCTCAGTTCGTCATTATTACCATATTCACGATGATGGTCTCAACATGAGAAAATTTCCATTTTAGAAGCGTATTTGAACAATATAAAATGATGTGTAGCTTTTTTAAAATGCTTCTGATATTGTTTTGTGGCATTTTTATTCGTACGATGAATGGCAAAATTCGTAATCCATATTAGAAACTTTTTTCAGTGTCTTCTCAAAAAGTATGAAATTCTTGGTAAAAGTTGCCACATCCCCGAACTAGAAGAGCATATTTATTTTTTTTAATATACAGTGTAACAACTTTTTTTAGTTTAATTTTTTTGAGAAATCAGAAAAAGTTGTCTGTAGTTACTACAGGTCGAAGATTTTTTGTGAAGTATGTCAGGGAACTCAAGGAAGGGTTAACTAAGTGGTTGGCGTCAACAAATCAAGGAATGTGCCAAAAGAAATAGCAGCTTATCTCAATTAATTTGCCTCATCCAGAAATTTATACAGGGCACTGCTTTAGACGTTACTGTTTTATAATGAAATGTTATATTACTTAAAATTGTTTAATTAATAAAATCATAAATAAGTTTCGAAAAAATCAAAAATTATTTTGACATTTGTTTTATATTCTAGAACGAAAAAGACTGACGTTCTAGAACCTAAAAGTATTTTACAACCACGTGACAAAAAAAGACTCACTTTGTCAACTGAAAATTTAACGAAAATGTCGACTTTTGATGACAGTTTTCGAAAAAAATAATTTTTCAATGATTTTTACTGGTCCTGAGTTCTGAGACATGGCGACGCCCTTTCTCATTTGAACACACGGTACAGCTGCGGACAGTAAAATGTTTCCTTTGATGTTGAAAGCTTAATTTTTATGTTTTTTTATGCTGTATTTATAAATACTGGATTTTTTTATCATTTGACGGAATTGCGCTTTTAATACCTGTACTTTGAACTTGCTTAGATGACATAATACTACATGATAAATGTAATAACAATTATCGGGTCATTATCGCATTTAATTACTTTAGTATTTGCTTAAGAACGGAAATTGAAGTCCCGTTTCATCTAACAAAGTACTACAATATTCGTATAGATGTCGCTACAGGAAATACGTTTATAGTAAAAATAGTACGATAATTTCATTCATTCAAATTCCGGCAAAACACACCTAAAAAAAACGAGAAAATGCCAGGTGCACGCACACGTGCACGATAATGAGTTGTCCGGCCTATACGTCCATCCCACTCTCTTGCTATCTCATAATTGCATATGAAAAGAGAAGGGTAATAAAATAATAAAAACTCCAATTTGCGGCCGCCGGTTTTTTGTTCTGAAAATATTTCTATTTTCTATCTTCTACATATTATTATGTACATATTTACAAAAAAGGAGGATGGCAAGTGGTTGTACAAATTTATAATATTTGCAGCCAACTAAAAGTTTTATTTCATATTATTTTCTACATTTTAGTACTTATATGGATTCGGACCAGAGTAGGTGCGAATGTAATTATTTCTTGTATGGATCTTTGAGCTGTTATCTTTTATTGTTGCGTTGTGGCTGCGAAATATTTTATTTGTGGAGTTTACTATTTTTTATATGAAGGAAAAAACATTAACAGAGTAAGTATTACAATTTGCTAGGCATAGTTGTACTTAGTACTAAATTCAAGTAAATAATAGATATTAAAATAAATATGTAGGTATTGTATTTGATTATTTGAAAATAAAAATTACATATGCGACAATGGACTTTCCGCTTACTTAGCCGTAATATAAATATGACATATTGTCGTTGCAATGCACATACAGGCTGTTCCAATAGTGTGACAAAGTTTATAATTATTTTCAGTTATAGTTGTATAGGGCAAAATCTTCAGGCCAAAAACAAGATTTTCTGAACGTTTAATTCGGTCTGAAAATAATGAATAATGGAAATAATAATAAAATGTGAATCCGAGCAAGTAACTTTTTTCGTATCACTACTACAGGCAGTTATACTAAACTTTATCGCACTATTGTGGCACCCTATATATGACTAGATATATCATTATGGTAAATCAAAAGCATAATAGGTAAAAATGTATAATTATCTATGTTTATAACAAATATTATCTGGTAAAATTCTTTTCTTACTTTCAGATACGGAACCGGAAGAAGTCTATATGTTATTTCGTAATATACCTATAGTGGTGAAAACAACCCACTCTATGTAGAACAAATTAAGAAATATGAAGAATTATGGAAAAAATCAATGGCAACAAATTTGGAACAATTTTATAAAAATTGTATACTACCAGAAATAATATACAAAAATATTCCACAGGGAAAAAGATGTATGGATCCAGAATATATTATAGAAACTCAAATTAATAAAAAGAAATAATTTTATTTTATGAATTTTTAAATTTTTTCCTGTTCTACTGTACCTATTCTATTTACTTCTTTATTACTTTCATTTATTTACATATTTATTAAACTACACTGTTCCACAGAATTTCTGTTTATATTGGAGGTATTAAAGTACCTATAAGACAACTATTTTTTCAATTGAAGTGAACTGAATTACCTATTTCTCATAAAAAAAATTTAGACTCAAATCGTCCTTTTGTACATAATTCTTTACACATTTTTTGGACAAAATAAGTATATCGTACATATTTTTTATATTTTCTCATTATTATGTATATTCACAATTAAAATTCTATTTATATTAATATGCAAATTTTTTTTATCAAGAATTACTTAATATTAATTATTAAAAATATAATATTTTCCATTTCTGTTTATACCAAAGTAAGCCGCTTTATTCACAAATCGTAATTATAACGTAACTTTCCGTTATGAACAACTTTTCTTATTAACATTTTTTTTATATTATCAAAAACAAAAGCAGTTTATTCTTCAACGTTATTAATTTTGTTAAATTTCTGATCACCCTGTATATATATTTATTACAGTTTTTCATGACAAACGTATTCAATTAAAAAGCAAAATATTTTTTGTCACGAATTACTTTTTCTAGTAGAATAGAAAATAAAAATGTTTTCCCTCTTATCCACTAACCGTAGATACTAATATAGGTATATTAATTATAAATTATGGTTTTAAATAAACTAAAAATTGTTTATATTTCATATTTTCTAAAATTATATAATAGTATGGACTTGCACTGTTACTTATATACTTTTATACAAAAATATATCTAAAATGATCATGACATTCTTTAAATATTTACGTATCAATTAACAGAAACCATGACTACCAATTCAGAATCAGGTTATACCAAATTAACCACATACAACAGCTGTTCGTTAAAAATAACCCGAGTCCATTCATAAATAAATTTTTACTAGTGCGACATCTATTACAAATCAAGCGAATTAAAAGTCGGAGATAATGCTATTCATGAATGAATATTTTTTAATAATTTTATTCCAATATAACTTTTTAAATAATAAAGTGATGAACAAACTATGAAATAAAGTCTAATCAGTTTATTTATTTAAAGACAACTATATAAAAAATTGCATAATTCTATAATACTATGAAGAAATAATCGTTTATTTGTAAAAGTCCAAAAAACCTTCATATTTAGAAATTAATTTCTCACGAATTATTTACCTGTCCCAATTAATTTTTGCTTTACTGTCTTCATTTATACTTTGCCAAATGTAATATGAAATTTTACTACTTTCTTCCATTGCTTTAAAAAGATATATTGGAATAAAAAAAGGGCTGTTTTTTATCATTTTTCGGTATAATTTAGGCAACCAGAGATGCATCAGTTTCCATCCCCTTTTATTGTATCACACAGACAGTGTGGGCGGAATTTTTAAAGAAACTTTGGAAAGATACTTAAAATGTTGAAAACAACGATAATTTGTTATAATAAAAGAACTACAACGGAATATTTTTTAGTGATACCTAGATTTATATCAAAAACATAATTTATTTGTTGTTAACTTTATTTTGAAATTTGAAGTGAAGTTTTGCAAAGTACAATTATTAGATGTTGATTTTCCGGACAATTTAGGAATCATGATATTTGTGTATAAAAATTTGAAACGATTTTAATTTTTAATTTTTTTGTAAAGGCAAATCTGTACTTCGTCTTTCCAGATCCAGTACAAGATGGGAGTTCCACAGAACTCGCCGTTCGCCGCGAGCGAGGCGAAGAAGTTTCCCCGCGAAATCGAATACTGCAACAACAACAGCCTGTTCAGCGGCGAAGCGACAATGAACAACGTTTCGGGGTTCTACGAGAACTCCAAGATCTTCATCACGGGCGCCACCGGCTTCCTGGGGAAGGCTCTGGTAGAGAAGCTCCTCAGGTCGTGCGACGGTCTCGACTCCGTCTACGTCCTCATGAGGCCCAAGCGCGGCATGGCCGTCGAGCAGAGGCTCAAGGAACTCTTCAAAAACCCGGTAAGAGCGCAGAGAAACGTAAACGATTATAATCCACGCGGCCGCCGAACTTAAGCATCCCAACATTGCATAATAGTCCAAGAGAATTAAGCTCAAAACCTTCGAGATATGGCTGTTGCTTGACGTAGATTAAATAATAGCAAAAATCGGTCGAAAATAATATAAACAATGAAAATATAAGGTTGCGCCAAGAAAAAAAGTTGTGCTATTCGCAGAAAAAATTAAAAACTGCAAAAATACTCAAAAATCACGTGTTTTTCCTAACATTTTCCAATATAACTTCTTAAATATGCAGTTTACAGAAAAAACTATTACTGCTGAAATTGTTTGTTATGAAATTTGCTATAAGACACAATTGTTTTGAGACCTGCGTATTCAATATTTTTGTTGCTAGAAAGCCAAAACAGCGTAAGAAAGTGATGAAAATCGAGGTAATTTTGAAGCGTTCAACTGATAGGTAAGAAATTGTCCAATTCTACTATAAATGTACATGTAAGTACTTTAAAGGATTACAAAACGAAATTCCAAAACCCGATCGAAATCGGTCTGATAGTTTTGGTATGAGACAATTTGTTACTAAATTTCAGCGCGAAATGTCGTTATTTTTTTGCGTCAGTGCTGGGGTTAAAGTTAGGCATTTTAATTGGCGCTGATTTTTTTACACATACTTGGACTCTTTAACTATCATATAGAATCGTTATAATATTAATTTTCTTTTTTTTAATAATTTTTGGAGCGATTTTAAAAATTCGAAAAATTTTAACTTTATAAACAAATACTTTCGTGAAGCCGTTTTGCGGGTTGGAATATATACCAAAGTACTAAAAAATAGTTCTCGGAAAGACGCTTAACTTGAAAAAAAGAACGTTCAAATCGGTCACATAAGTTCCGAGATATCAAGTGTCAAAGTCAACAAGCGTTAGCTGCAAAACTATGCATAATGTAACAACAACAAAAATTGAATTTGGTAGGTTTTTTAAGAACTTTTCGTATGTGCTTTTATAAATATTATCGCACGTGTGCTTTTTATATGAAAATTCAATGAATATCGCCAAACCGACCATTTGAGCCGCAAAACCGGGGGGAGGGGATGAATTATAGAAATTGAAATCGCGTTCAAAAAGAGCGCGCGCGCTTCGGCGTTCAGTATCTCGGCTTCTATGGCTCCGATTTTGATGATTTTTTTTTAAATCGATGTAGAAAAATGAGAGGAATTCAATTATCAAGGTTTCATTAAAATATTATAAAGCCCTTTTCGGTCTATTACGACTAAAAATTTTCCACATTTCGTTGTTATACTGTATATTCATGTAAATAATAATATCGATGGTAGGATATAGGTACATAATCCACTGTTACTAGGTTTTAGTTTTAATAATTACATGGTAATAATGTTTAAATAAAATCTTGAAATCTTTATTTAATATGTAATTTATTTATTGTATTCATATAATATAGAAAAAAATATAGATACAAATAATTATTTATTTATTTTTACAAAACGTGTTTATTATACTTTCATAATTATCGTATTATTAAAGTTTTTCACTTTTTTACATCATTGGTATTTTCACTTATAATATCAGCATTTGAATAAGTATTGTTGTCCATTATTTTCAAATCAGTGCTTAACTAATTGTAAGTAGGTACCACTGTTAAATTAACAGCAAATAATGACTTATGGTTGGTTAATTTGATTTTTTAAATTTGCCAGCAATTTCATAGCCATCCTCGCAAGAAATTGGATCATTTTATTTATCACAAAATCCGTCAAAAACAGAAAAATTAAAAGATAGGTATAGGGAGGTGTAATATGGATAGATGTGGAGTAAATTTCTACAACAGATTTTTATTAAATATACAGGGTGTCCCATTTAGAAAAACCAAGTTTTGGCGGTTCGGTCAATCAAATTCGACAATAAATATGAAATTGAAATAGGTCGAAGACCATTAGACCATTAGAGATACATATAGGGAAGCTTTATAAAAGTCCTCTAAAAATATGCGTAGAATTCAAATATACAAAAATATACAGGATGTTCCATTTATAATAAGCAAATAGGTGGCGACTACCGGTATAACCGGAAGTACTACAACAATGGCATTATTTTATTTAAACTCTAAATAAAACCTCCAAAACCACCAGGTCAAAAATTTTCAAAATTCAAATCGAAGTAGTCTCCGAAATATTCTAATGGGTCGTCACCGCATGACAGCCTGTATAATGAATTGCAAAGTGCGATTTTTAATTGTTTACTAAAGGAAGAAATTTTTGAGAGCGAAATCAGCAACTATGCTATAAAAAAGCTTAATACATTTTTTAATAATGCGATGATACGTTTTATAAATATCAAATAATAATTATTTGTATCTGCATTTTTTTCTATTTTATATGTAAACAATAAATAAATTACATTAGGACATAAAAATTTCAAGATTTTAAACATTATTACCAAGTAGTTATTAAAATTAATACCTCTTAACAATAGTCATCGATATTATTTACATGAATATACAACAATGAAATGTATGAAATTTTAAGCAGTCGTAATAGGCTGATAAGGCTTTATAATATTTCAATGAAATCTTGATAATTGAATTCCTCTCATTTTGCTATATCGATTTAAAAAAAATCATCAAAATCAGAGCCGTAGAAGCCGAGATATTGAACGCCGAAGAGGGCGCGCTCTTTTTGAACGCGCGATTTCAATTTCTATCATTCATCCCCTCCCCCCGGTTTTGCGGCTCAAACGGTCGGTTTGGCGATATTCATTGAATTTTCATATAAAAAGCACACGTGCGATAATATTTATAAAAGCACATACGAAAAGTTCTTAAAAAACCTACCAAATTCAATTTTTGTTGTTGTTACATTATGCATAGTTTTGCAGCTAACGCTTGTTGACTTTGACACTTGATATCTCGGAACTTATGTGACCGATTTGAACGTTCTTTTTTTCAAGTTAAGCGTCTTTCCGAGAACTATTTTTTAGTACTTTGGTATATATTCCAACCCGCAAAACGGCTTCACGAAAGTATTTGTTTATAAAGTTAAAATTTTTCGAATTTTTAAAATCGCTCCAAAAATTATTAAAAAAAAGAAAATTAATATTATAACGATTCTATATGATAGTTAAAGAGTCCAAGTATGTGTAAAAAAATCAGCGCCAATTAAAATGCCTAACTTTAACCCCAGCACTGACGCAAAAAAATAACGACATTTCGCGCTGAAATTTAGTAACAAATTGTCTCATACCAAAACTATCAGACCGATTTCGATCGGGTTTTGGAATTTCGTTTTGTAATCCTTTAAAGTACTTACATGTACATTTATAGTAGAATTGGACAATTTCTTACCTATCAGTTGAACGCTTCAAAATTACCTCGATTTTCATCACTTTCTTACGCTGTTTTGGCTTTCTAGCAACAAAAATATTGAATACGCAGGTCTCAAAACAATTGTGTCTTATAGCAAATTTCATAACAAACAATTTCAGCAGTAATAGTTTTTTCT
Source organism: Anoplophora glabripennis (assembly GCF_000390285.2). Taxonomy (NCBI): domain Eukaryota; kingdom Metazoa; phylum Arthropoda; class Insecta; order Coleoptera; family Cerambycidae; genus Anoplophora; species Anoplophora glabripennis. The sequence continues at coordinate 69,334 of NW_019416849.1, forward strand.
GTAAACTGCATATTTAAGAAGTTATATTGGAAAATGTTAGGAAAAACACATGATTTTTGAGTATTTTTGCAGTTTTTAATTTTTTCTGCGAATAGCACAACTTTTTTTCTTGGCGCAACCTTATATTTTCATTGTTTATATTATTTTCGACCGATTTTTACTAATATCTAATCTACGTCAAGCAACAGCCATGCCATTGTGTTAATTCTCCTGGACTATGATTGGTGCTGCCAATCGCTGATAGGTCGAAACAGAACAGAAAAAGGGGTTACACGCGTCCCTGATCTGTCCTTTATTTGACATTGACGGCAATTTAACGATTCCAGGTCTTCAACAGGATAAGGGAGAAGGATCCTGATGCTTTTGAGAAAGTTAAAGCAATTTCAGGAGACGTTTCTCTGCCCAACCTCGGAATCGGCGACGGCGACAAGGCGTTCCTGGTGGACAACATCAACATAGTCTTCCACTCAGCCGCCACTGTCAAGTAAGCGCGCGACACGCCCCCTAGCGGCTAATCCGTTTTAAATCGTATTTCTTCGCAGGTTCAACGAAGACCTCAAGAATGCCGTCATCCTCAACACGCTCGGTACCAAGAGAGTGCTACAAATCTGCAAGGAGATGAAACGCTTGAAGGTCAGTCACTAGATATCAATCGAGGAAGGCGCGGTGTATTAATATCGTTTTTTTTTCAGAGTTTTGTACACGTTTCGACGGCCTATTGCAATTCGGACAAGGACACCGTGGAGGAGACTGTGTATAAGCCCCCTTACGACCCGGAAGCTGTTATAAACTGTATAGACGTTCTCGCAGACGAAGCGATAGACGTTCTGGCGCAGAAAATGTTGGTAAGTTCGTCGTAGATCGCTTCAAAAACGAGGGTGAAGTCTGATTTGTTTTTTTTTGTAGGATAAACATCCCAATACGTACACCCTGACGAAGGCGATGGCAGAGCACATCGTATTGGAGAATTCCGAACTCATACCTTCCGCTGTTGTTAGACCATCGATAAGTAAGTATATTTTTTAGAGAATAGTAGGCTAGTCCGGGAAAATAGCAGGGTTTTCTATTAGTCCAGGTGGTATCTGTTTCGGGTTGGGTAAAACGTATATGATCGGAGATTTTTGCTTTAACGGCTTCTAAATAACATTAGAAATGATAATTTTTCTATGCAAATAAAAAAAAACGTGGGCTTAATTGTTATTGCAAAAAAGTATAAAAAAATAGCAAAAAAATTCATTTTTTTCTTGGATTTCTCGTCGACAACTTAGCAACTATTCATTTTAGACAAAAATGGAAGAGGAAAAAAAGTTTTGTAATTAAATTTTGATCAAGATAGAGTTAGTTGCAATTCGAAAAAATAATTATTGTTGTTGCAAAAATCGGAAAAATCATTTAAAAAATTGCAAAAAATGCTAGTTTATTTGTCAATTTTTTTCAGACACTTGAATAATACCTAGGATCTTCATACTTTTCCCAATTAAACTTCTTAGTGCATAGAATCATCACACCAAATTTCATCCAATTCGGTTCGATAGTTTTTACATAATAATTGTTTAATTTTTTTATTTTTTTTAAATTAAAAAATTTTCAAAATCAAATTTCTAAAAATCTAAAGCCTTTGAATACTTGAAAATTTCACCACAAAAAGAAGAGCTCTCAAGCTTTAAAATGCTTTTTGAAAAATTCAAATCGGACGATTAGGTGAGCCGTGGTGATTGTTTAAACATTTTCGCAATTTTCACGCTTATAAACAATTGCAATAATTTAATGTTTTTTCAAATTTTTTTTTATTTTAAAATATGGTTTGAAAGTACTCGGAAAGGCGAGTATTTAAAAAAAAACCTGATGATCCGCCCATTATTTTCGGAGTTATAGCCCGTTAAAGTTAACCCTTATTTACAGCAAAACTATAAGGGCTGTTTTTTGAACCAATAGGTTTGTTATTCCGAGTACTTTCCAGATATAAATTTTCAAAATTTGCAATCACGGGCGTCCCATTTAAAATGTCACTCAAAGATATTCAAGACCGCGTGAAATCAATGAGGTATCAGTGGTGGGGGGAGCAAACACACAGCTACTCCGATCTGAATTCTCGAGTTCAAAATTGCGACACTCGGAAAAATTTCACTTATCTCAGCGTCTAATGGACCAATTTCGATGATTTTTTTTTAAATCGATGTCTCGCAACTAAAAAATTCAATTATCATATTTTCAACTACATTTTATTATTAATTATTGGACTTTTGACATGCCGATAAACAGTTACTTTAAAAAATGATTAATTTATTATGTTTATTTATTTACTATGTTAATTTTCACGACCAAAATTTTTGCATGTTGCACCATGTTGTTGGTATTAATTAAGTATCCAAAAGATTCTTATACTTTTTTTTATAAATAAAAAATAAATTTTAGATAAATATTTTAAAAGTAAACGAAAAAATTAAAATTATAATTATTCACAATTTATTTTTTTTTGAAAGATTTTTAGAAATTTATCGTACAACTAAAAATTAATACCAATTTTCAGTTGTTTATTTAAATAATTATTGTTTAAACAATTTTATAATATTTAAACAAACTTACTAGTATTACCTGGTGCAACATGCAAAAATTTTGGTCGTGAATATTAACATAGTAAATAAATAAACATAATAAATTAATCATTTTTTAAAGTAACTGTTTATCGGCATGTCAAAAGTCCAATAATTAATAATAAAAGGTAGTTGAAAATATGATAATTGAATTTTTTAAGTTGCGAGACATCGATTTAAAAAAAAATCATCGAAATTGGTCCATTAGAAGCTGAGATAAGTGAAATTTTTCCGAGCGTCGCAGTTTTGAACTCGAGAATTCAGATCGGAGTAGCTGTGTGTTTGCTCCCCCCACCACTGATACCTCATTGATTTCACGCGGTCTTGAATATCTTTGAGTGACATTTTAAATGGGACGCCCGTGATTGCAAATTTTGAAAATTTATATCTGGAAAGTACTCGGAATGACAAACCTATTAGTTCAAAAAACAGCCCTTATACCCTTATAGTTTTGCTGTAAATAAGGGTTAACTTTAACGGGCTATAACTCCGAAAATAATGGGCGGATCATCAGGTTTTTTTTTAAATACTCGTCTTTCCGAGTACTTTCAAACCATATTTTAAAATAAAAAAAAAATAAAAAAACATTAAATTATTGCAATTGTTTATAAGCGTGAAAATTGCGAAAATGTTTAAACAATCACCACGGCTCACCTAATCGTCCGATTTGAATTTTTCAAAAAGCATTTTAAAGCTTGAGAGCTCTTCTTTTTGTGGTGAAATTTTCAAGTATTCAAAGGCTTTAGATTTTTAGAAATTTGATTTTGAAAATTCTTTAATTTAAAAAAAAATAAAAAAATTAAACAATTATTATGTAAAAACTATCGAACCGAATTGGATGAAATTTGGTGTGATGATTCTATGCACTAAGAAGTTTAATTGGGAAAAGTATGAATATCCTAGGTATTATTCAAGTGTCTGAAAAAAATTGACAAATAAACTAGCATTTTTTACAATTGTTTAAATGATTTTTCCGATTTTTGCAATAATAATAATTATTTTTTCGAATTGCAACTAACTATCTTGTTCAAATTTAATTACAAAACTTTTTTCCTCTTCCCTTTTTGTCTAAAATGAATAGTTGCTAAGTTGTCGACGAGAAATCCAAGAAAAAAATGAACTTTTTTGCAATTTTTTTATACTTTTTTGCAATAACAATTAAGCCAACGTTTTTTTTATTTGCATAGAAAAATTATCATTTCTGACGTTATTTAGAAGCCGTTAAAGCAAAAATCTCCGATCATATGCTTTTTACCCAAGTATACCCTTTTTAAAACAGATACCGCCTGGACTATATGGTAATGTGATACCTATGTGATGTGTGCGATGTGGTGTGTGCGATGTGAGATGTATGAAATGTGACGTGCGACATGACGTGTGATTTGCCGTGTGACGGAACATGTGAGCTAAATGTAGCGTTATTTTTTTACTAGTAGCAAACGTTTTAAATGCTGCTAATAAAAACTATTGTTCTTCCAGTTACTGCCGCCTGGAAAGAGCCCTACCCGGGCTGGGTGGACAACATCAGCGGCATCACCGGCATCTTCATGGAGTGCGGTAGGGGGACCATCAAAACGATCATCTGCGACGAGAAGTGCCGCATCGACGTCATCCCCGTGGACGTGGTGGTCGACACTCTCATCACAGCGGCTTGGCACACGGTGGCTAACAGGTAAGCGTCACAAAGCTAGTTTTTTTCACGACTTACGCGCGGTTTCGTTCCAGGTCGAACGCTATGAGGGTGTACAACTGTACGAGCGGCTTCTCCAACCCCATCACCTGGAAGAAGTTCGGGGAACTCACGCAGAAGTACGCGCTCGAGTACCCCAGCAAGTATGTGACGTGGTACCCGGGGTTCACGTACCGCACGAACAGGACACTCCACGCCCTCTACGCCACGTTGTTCCACACGGTGCCCTCCGCCCTTTTGGACGTGTTCCTGTACTGCAGCGGACAGCAGCCCATGTAAGTAGACCTCTTTCGAATATAACAGAAGCGAATATGACCCTTTTATAAAAAAAAAATCTAAGAACGACATAACCAAGTACCGGCCCATAGTTATTATATACAGTGTGTCCCCAGATGGAGTACCGCATACTTTAAAGTTTTTCTTTTCAGGATGCTGAAGTTCAGCAGGAAAATCTACAGTGCCTTGAGCGCGGGCAGCTTCTTCTCGACGCACGAATGGGACTTCAAGGCTTCCACGATGGACGAGCTGGTGGAGGCCGTAAAGCACGCCGAGGACGGGGAGAGGTTCAACGTCGACCTCCGGGAGTCGAACGGCTTCACCTGGGACTGCTACGTAAAGGACTTCATGCTAGGCGTCAGGAAGTTCGTACTGAAAGACGACGTGAGCAGTCTCGCGAAGGCGAAGATAAAACTCAATAGGTAAAAAGAGAGCAAGATTGCGCTCGAACTTTATTAAAGTGGATTCGTCGAATATTGATCTGTGACTTTCTGTTTCAGGTTATACTGGTTCCAGAAGATATTCCAAATAGTTTCCCTGTACGCAATGCTGAAAGTGACGACGAATTTTTTGTATTAACTCTCTAGAAGACACCAGAATGGTTGTTACAGTCAATACTATGTAAAATAACTTTAAGAGTTTTATTCTTCCTGGCCATTCCTTGGTTGGGAAGCAATTTGATATTATTCTTGCACACGTGCAAATCAGACAAAGTTTCCACGCGTTTTCATTTATATTTTGTATTTATTTGTTTTGTATGTACAGTAATTATGCGGTTTTACAAATGGGTTCATTATTTATAACACAAATGTCTAGATTAACATGTATTTCAAGTTTGTGGGGGATTACTTGATATTATTATGACAAACTACAATTTACCTCTTTTATTTATTGCATCTAAGTTTAATGTTGATATAGATTTGGGATATTTTTATTATTTGTATAATTATTGTGTAAAATAAATATATATTCTTGTACCTGAGTTTCTATTTGACTCTCGTAGTGAACAAAAAAAAAATTAAAACGGATAGATTATAAGTAATAAAAAATCTAGATATGTATCTGGACCTACACCCTTCTTCTTTTTTGTCAAAATTACAAATACAAAATTAATGGGTATAAACAAAAAATCGAATAAATACCTTAGTCACTCGGTAAGCACAATTTTAATCTTCATCTTGGTAAGCTGCTAGCACCCATCCCACTAAACATTTTTCAGTTTCTGACATGTTTCAGAAACGTTTCCATTTTTATTGAAACGTTTCATAAAAAAAACATGCAACCTTCTGGTAACGTTCTAGAAGCCCAAGATGTCCTCCCCAAAATACGTTTCCAATTAAACGTATCAAAAAATTGGTTTCAGTAACATTCTTTTTATGTTCCATTTATGCCCTCGATATTTTTGTTTTACGTTTCAGTATATTTTCAGAAATGTTTGAGTAACATAATAATTTTATTACCATATTGTTCTCATAATGCTCTCAACTTTAGATCATTTTTATTTCAAAAGCGTTTTTGAAATAGTATAAATAGTGTGAGTATTTTTTTAAAAATCTCTAATACTCCTTTGTGATATTTTTATGTGTATTGTGAATGACTTAATTCAAACTAAAAAAAGTTACATTGTATATTAAAAAAAATAAATATGCTCTTCTAGTTTGGAGATGCGGCTACTTTTACTAAGAATTTCTTTCTTTTTGAGAAGCCACTGAAAAAAGTTTCTAATATGGATTATGAATTTTGCCATTCATCTTACAAATAAAAATATCACAAAACAATATCAGAAGTTCAAATACGCTTCTGAAATGGAAATTTTCTGTTGAGACCTTCATGAATATGGTAACAATGACGAACTGATAATTAGAAAAAGTTAGTTATGATTATGAATCTTAAAATGGTAGGTACATAAAAAACAAATAACATTACTGAAAAATAATATAAAGTTATAATTTCTTCTACGCATGGTCAATTTTACATATATCCTTTTAATAATAATAAATTATACAGCAGAAATAAGGATACAAAATGATATCTTGACAAAGTAAATATCTGTAGGTATACCTAAACTCTTATATTTAAGCATGCCTATACACATAAAGAAATATAAACATTTGTACAAAATATAAAATAAACGACGTCTATTTCACTTGATTCATCCATATTTCAAATAGTTCTCACTGACTAAGTAGTTGCTCTTCAAATTATATCGAAACGTATAGTTGTTGTTCCATTTTCTTAGTTCTTGTCCCTTGTCCTCTTGTCTGTAATAGTAGTGGGTATAACTATATTTAGGTAGATGTAACGCAAAATTGGAAATCTCTGCACATCATTTTAAACATTTTGCATCAATATTCATTATTTTATATGCACCTTACAATAACCACAACTACACACACTACAAATTATCACATAAAATAGCGTCAAAGTAAAGATGAATAACAACGAAACCAAGCAAACTGACAAACCGCAAACCTAACCTAACATAATACGAATTGAAACGACACACGGGAAACAAATAAACTCGGGCTGTTACGCGCAGTCTACGCAAGTCACGAACATACATTTTTTCTAGACTTGTGTTATAAATATGCTACCACATTTTTTTTTCTGTTTATGTCTGTATAACAAAGGCAAATGAACTAACGCTTGAGAGGGATTGGGGATTGAGAGCAAAATTTAACTAATGCCGAATGTTCCATAAAATAAGCAAAAATAGCAAAGGGTTGTTCGTCTGTTATGTTTCCGAGATCGAAAGGGAAAATATTTTGAGTAATGTTTCAACTCTCTTCAATTGTAACGTTTCGGCTATGTTTCACTAAATAAGTTTTCAAGTGCTACATTTCTGTAATGAAACAGAAACGTTTCTAGTTAATGTTTCAAATGTTTAGTAAAACATCGTTTCGTGTTTAGTGGGCATAAACTGCACAGAACTCCGCAAAATTGTTTTAACGGTACAGAAAGTGAAAACATCGAAAATACACGGGTCTATACCGAATTATAAAAATCACCAGTGTTTTTAACAAGATTTTAATTTCAGTTCCCTCACTCAAAGTCGCCATTATATCCACTAAAACTCGCGCCAAATATTGACATTGAGAATAACTGGGATGTTTCGATTCGTTCGATCAGATGAAGATCAGATCGAACAGTATTATTTTCAAATTAATTTACGAATTTTTTTTTAAATTCATTTGTTTAAACAGAAATAACAAAAATCACTAATCGTTTCGAATATAATTATAACATTTTAAATTATTTGCCACCCGCAAAACTAGAAAATAATCTAGATTGCATTGTCTAAATACGTTAACCCTTGTTTGTTAAATTTCGTGGTTAAATAACGGGTATTAGTACTTATGGATATTGATAGATGGCGTAGTGGACAATGTGTAGCTCATTCCTGTTCTCGAGCATTTACAATATTTACTATGGATTGTTTATATTTATATAGAATTCCATTTGCTCAGAGCTGGATTTCGTGAATATCGTAAGTGCGTGCGAAATAAATGAGCTACACGTTATCGACTGCGCCATCTACCAATCATCCGCGTGTACTAATAACGACATAAGAAAAGCTCTCAGCCAATGTGATGTAAATGACACATTCAACAAACTTTTAACACTTGTTTGCTTATGACGGCCTGAACTAGATTAATAAGTATGACCGTCATTATTTGACGCAAAGTGACAAAATTTGTGGTTCTTTTAGGTTGATCACGAATTGGCTATGTGTAATTTATAGTGACAGTGTAGATATCATAGACAAAGAGAAAGAGTATATATATTTTCTGTTTGTGATTTACTAGCGCCATCTATTAATAGGTACAACTGAATTACAGCTGTTCTTTCCATGTTATCGAATATGATCATATCGATTACCTCGATAGGACATCGGCAAATTAGTTTGCGATATCGATTACACTAATTCAAAACCACTCCAAGAGGGAAAATATTCGTATTTGACTTGACGATTCTTCTCTTTTTCAAAGATATTCTTCTATGCTGCACATTAACTTTTATCAGTTACCTGCATTAGAAACTGTAGCAAAATTCAAAATAAATTAAACACCATTGTTTTATTAATGCTTTATTTGCTAATATCTAACGTTACAATTAAATTAAAGTGTTTTTTGTATATATTTTTTTTCCAGAAATTTGTAATCACATTTAATTATATAACAATTCCAAAAGAAAATTTCGGCAGTGTATACGTGTAAAAGAAAATAAATTGCTGCTGCATTCGAGATTAAATACTAAAACTAAACAAAAATATTACGCCTAACATACATATTAAAAAAAAAAGTGCAGATAAGTACCTCAAAAAATATGTTTCTATACTGAATTAGTGTAACAATAAAAAAATTAGTAAATTAAATGTAAAAATTGAATCGTGTTTATTAATACTGATTGATTTTTTGAAACGTTCGTTTTTCACTTTCTACAAACATTTCAAAAGCTGTGTGTACACTACACATAAGGAGTGAACAAAATCACGCAAGATATTACGGTTTCAGTTACTAACTTGTGATGATGATTTTTTAACACTTTTTGCAATATTCGCTCTGAAAACTCCTCACATTAACATCGGAACATCGAACGAAACAACTTAAAAGTTAAAATGACACTAAATATGTACAGTATGTTAGGAGTAGCATTTTTTTGTACCGGAGTAACTCAAACGTTAAAAAACGTCCCGACAAAATCAAATTTATTGTTCAAGAGCTCCTATCTTTAATCGACCTGTTTCTTAGCTTGAATTTTGCAGAAGAAATTTTAATTTTAATACTAGTCTGAAAAACTGTTTAAAAATCATTTACAACGGTAGATTTTGCGGAATATGTACGCAACAGGAGTTACTCCCTAGATGGCGCCGTCTAAAAACATCCCTTGCCTTTAAAATAACTAAAATCTGGAGTCCGTGTAATTCTTTTATTTGTTCTATCGTAAATACAGTGCGATCCTTTGAGAATCAAGACGCCTTTTTAAATCTGAGACGCCTTTTAGATGTACTTGAACCGATTACGATGATCCACGGCTTGTTGTTTTTCTTGAACGATTTATGAAAAAATCGCTTTAGAGATTTCTTTATTAAACGTCTGGCTACATGGCAGACCGACAAGCAGAATTTAGTGTTAAGTGATTACCGATTATGGTTACATTTTATAAAAAAATATCCTTAAGGTGATTTTCCTTAAAATCGCTTCCGAAGGCAATAGCGGCAGGCCATGGATTATTGAATGGACTTTTGCGATTGGTTCGACAGTCAAATTTTAGGGGCGTGGCTTTGTTACTATTGGCCCGCACTGGTTATTACCACTAAACTTGTGTTCTTAGACGACGCGTTACAAATAATGCTTTAAAATTATGCCTAATCCACCCATAACTTAACGTTATACCTAATAACTTCTTACGGCGGTATTTTAAATCTAATATGTTTTACAAGCTAGATATTTTAGTTCATTAATCATTAATTTATGTGTGTTAAAAGTGTCTATTCAGGATATTTTCAAGTAACGTAAGTCAAAGTCCATTATTGCATTTTTTTAGTCAAATATTCGTGGATTTTTGTCGAAAAAGGGAAGTTTTTGAGTCTAAATATTAACATAACCACCTTTTTAAATGGATATTCCTAAAACTAACCGTTATCCACTACGCTTAAAACTAGTAACTTCTTGGGCATATTAGTCACCCTTTCATGAAAAAAGAAAGTCTTTAACGGGATCGCGTCAGACTTCAAACGATCCCTCGGGATATATTTTAAGCATACGGAGGATCGGATGTCGGTAAATTTTAAAACGTGGAACAATTCCGCTTCGCGTTCCCTTGCACGGCAGATGCATAAAATGTCATTCACATTCACACATCTGCTTTAAATTGTGAAAAGCGAAGTAAAAAAAAGTTCTTACGGGTGTAAATTTTAAGTTAGACGTAGCGAAAACGTTTCGGCGATAAGTATGCTTAAAATATCGTGGAAAAAAAAATACCGTCAACGATGTGTTCAATCAACTTTTCATGTAACGGGTGATCTTTAAGCCAATTTAAGAGAACGATGAAAATATCAACATTATTTCCTGAGAAATTTTTCGGTTACGCTCAAAATTCAACTTTTTTTATGTTTAAGTTCTACAAAAACAATTTTTTTTACATATATCATTTGTGATACGCGCGCTGGGGTCAGTCACCTTTAAGAGAGTAGGGTCATTACAATTTTATTTACATTAATTCGTGAATGGGACGTTTGAACTAAAACCGGCACTGCAACCTCTACCTTGAACAACGAACAGAAAAAAAATACTAATGTACGCTAAATTCAATAAATTAATGGTGTGTCTATTTACAAGAATTCGCTAAACGATATGACAGAAGAACGACCCTAGCAAAAAAATTCCTAGGTCTGTATCCTTCATATAACTAACCCGATGTCTTTTCCGCACTTTGACGACTAGATTGGTTTTTCATCCTCACATTTTGACCCGAAAACAAACGGTATTCTAGATAAACAAATTGGACTTACCAGTCTACCGTTTATTTTCCAGTCTATGCTTTAACTTTACAGAATTCGTGTTCCGACGCAAATCGAGACTTACTTCGCCTTCGCCGCGAAGCAAGGAATCTCGTAATCACCGATCTTCTTAAATCTCGCGTACGTCTTCAGTTTGTTCGTACCGTCGTCTATCTTGCGGATCTTGAAAGTTTTCGGCTCCTCCGCGGACTTTCTCTTCGACGTCTTTCCCAGGATCGCGCTCTTTATGTTCTCCGGGATCTCGTCCACCTCGTACATGGCGTCGTGCGGGCTCGTCCCGAAGAAATTCTTTATCTTCGTGTTGGCGTTGTAGTTCAACAGCAGCTGCACCATTTCAACTAGAATACGTTCACGTCAGCGATAGACTTAAAAAGGAACGTTACTACTTACAGTTGTGGCTCTCGGCCGCGTGGAAGAGGGCGGTTCTGCCGGATTTCCGGTCCTTGACGTTCACGTCCGCGTCGTACTTGAGCAGGAGATCGGCGCACTGGACCAGGTTGTTGCAGCAGCACATCATGAGAGGCGTCAAACCTAGAAAGGGAACCGTGGAGGATTTCGGTTCTTTTAGAAATTGGTACAGTCATTGAGGCTGATAATCAGCCGTAACCTCCGAATTCTTTGAAACTGCATGGATTTGTATGAAAATTTAGAATAAGGCTCATCTTAGGGGTAAAAACTACCCCTAAGTGAAAAAAATTGAAAAAATTGAATTTAAAGCATTTTATTGATAAAAATCTTGTTCAAGCACAAAGATTAAATAAGTTTTATGATATATTTGATCTCTTCGACCATTTATTTAACCCTTAAAAACTTATGCAAAAAATAACGATAAAAAATAACTTTTTAAAGATTTGGAATGATTAAATCGTGCAATTATTTAAAATAAAAGTCATCTTATCGCTAATAAAAGAATTTTTCCCTTTCAACCCCTAAAAACCACCCGTGTATTGACAAAAATGATAAAAAATTACTTTTTAAAAGCTTGGAATGCTTTAACGGTGCAATTATTTGAAATAAAAATTCCCTCATTGCTTATGAAAGAATTTGTATCTCATAACACTTTTCAACCCTTATAAATCACCCCTGTGCTAAAAAAATGATAAAAAATTACGTTTTAAATCTTGGAATGCTATAATTGTGCAATAATTTAAAATAAAAATTCCCTTATATTGTTTATGAAAGAATATTTTACTTTTGCCATTTTCAACTCTTATAAACTACCCTTTTACCAATATTAATGTAAAATATTTTTATTATAATCGATTTTTAAATATAATCAATCATAAAAAAAATTGCTACGCTGCATATAAATAATCACACTAATTTTTTTTACTTATTTTATTTGTATAATATAATATATAATATATAAAAATGAGAAAGCCTATTTTGCTCCGAAAAAATGTCATTGGTTTTTTTACCATAACTCGGTTAATTTTGAAGCTATAGTATCCTACAAAAAAGCATTTTAAAGATAATTTCAAGAGCTGTAAGATCGTTTCCATATAAAACCTTTTAAGTCCTTCGTTTTTTAAAGGGAAAGGATCGAAGGGCTCGAGACAGGCCGTTTTTTCATGAAAATGGATACTTCAAGCGGCGATATCTCCTTTACTTTTATGCTATAGGAATAAAAAAAGCAGAATATTTGTTGAAAAAAAAGCTACATTTTTGTTATCTATCATTTTTTACGTATCTTTCATAGTTTCAGAGTTATTATATAAATAAGGCGATTTTCTTTGAATAATGAAAAATACGTTTTCAACTTTTACCGTATATTATTAAAAAATTCGCATTCTAAACCGGTCTAACTTCAGGATCGTATGAAAAACACTAAAACAAAACTAACTTTAAAGGGTCTACGATTAATTTTAATTCTGATGGAAATGGTAGTGTTTACTGCTCATTTTCCCTTAAAAAATATGAGCAACCCATCTGTTATTGACGATAACTCCTTCAATTTTGCGCTAATTAATTTTTATAAGTGCTCATTTTGAAGGTCTTTTTGAGTACTACAAAAAACTCCAGGAACGTTATACACGTAAAATTAATCCTTCTTCCATTATTTGACGTTGAATACATCGATTCGAGTATTCCCCCCAAAACAAGTCCCTTTCCACTAACCATATTTCGCTTTGTATAGGACGTACAACACTTTTTAAAAAACGATTTTCTTTGTTTATTTAAAAGCTACATTTTTGTTCATTACATTTTTTTAATAAAATGCGTAGTTTTTGAGTTATTCACGAAAAATACTTTGAGAAAGTGTTTTTTAACTCAAAATTCCAAGTTTTCAATCGTGAATAACTAAAAAACTGTTTCTCTATCGATTACCAGCGTTATTTTTGAAAAAAAATTTCCACCTCCGAAAAGGGGTGTCAACCCCCATCAGGATGGAAGCGTCAGTCGGCGCTATGTCACTAATGTTCATTGACCTTTTCTCTAACTACCTGCCAAATTTCAAGTCGATCGGTTCAGTTTCAAAGAATTCGACGGTGAAAAGCTTCAATGACTGTACTAAGTTACGTTAAGTTACCTTCGGCATTGAAGTCGTCCAAGTTGAACTTGCGTTCGTCGGCGGATCTCAGGAGGATGTCCAGCATCTCCGTCCGCTTCCACTCGATCGCGAGGTGTATTATGTTGTTCCCTTCCGAGTCGACGACTTCCAAGCTAGCTCCGTGCGCTAGCAGCATTTTTACTATGAGCGGATTGGAGTCGTTTAAAACCGCCAGTTGCAGCGCAGTCTAGAAGGGACATATGACATTTATAATATGAAATATTTAAAAAATGTACAAGCTCAAGCAAACATTGATTTAATTCTTCACAACCGATCAGCGACCGTATTATCTCAAGCTTAGTTGGAACGATCTGTCATTGTTCGTAGTTTTAGCATTGATAACGCTAAGATTTGGGGATTTTTAACTGATAGTGCAAGTCATGCAAAGTGTCTTGTATTCTTGCCGTTCTATTATCACCCTTATCATAAAGAGTAATCACGTACAGGGTGGGCCATTAGTGTGAGAAAGTAAAATAATTCCCTTATTACTCATAATACAGAAAAAAAGTTTATATAAAAGTTATACAGAATCAAGAAACCTAACTACAAAATTAATTTGATACATACAGGGTGATCAGTAGAAACGGGACACTCCAAATATTATATTTTTTAAATGGAACACCCTGTATATTTTGAAACATATGGATTTCCGAGAAAATTCTATATATGGCAATACAAACAGTTTATTATTTTAGTGCGGGGTTGCTAAGTTATGTAGAAAATTCTTCGGATTTTGGAAAAAACATGACCTCGAAAAAGTTGTATTAACTTTCAACTACTAACACTTGGAGCAAAATAATTAGAGATAGTTATAGGCAAATGTTAGACAAAGGCTCCTATATTAGCTAATATCGATATTTTATGCAGGGCGTTTTTTATAATACGATCATTTTTAAAAAGTTTAAACTTGATTTTCTAAAATTTTTCAAATGGAACACCCTGTATTTTATTGTTCTATTCTATTCACATGTCGGTCCACTTCAACTTTTATTAAGCATGTTCCATATCTAAAATTGTTAGTTTTTAAGATATAGCAACATTTCTGAAAAAACCTAACTTTTATTATTTTATAGAACACCACAAATAAATATTAACTAATAAAATTAACTCAATATGGGATGATAAATTATGAACCGACAAGTTGACACAATGTGACAGTTTTTTCCAAAGCCATTTCGCGAGACCGAAAATAATAAAAATTAGGTTTTTCCAGAAATGTTGCTATATATTAAAAAATAACAATTTTAGATATAGAACATGCTTAATAAAAGTTGAAGTGGACCAAAGTGAATAAAATAGAACAATAAAATACAGGGTGTTCCATTTGCGAAATTTTAGAAAATCAAGTTTGAACTTTCTTAAAATGATCGTATTATAAAAAATGCCCTGTATAAAATATATCGATATTAGCTAAAATATGAGTCTTTGCCAATAATTCTGTCAAATATTTTTGGTCCAAGTGTTAGTAGTTGAAAGTTAATACAACTTTTTCAAGGTAATGTTTTTTCCAAAATTCTAAGAATTTTCTACATAACTTGGCAACCCTGCACTAAAATGTTAAACTGTTTATATTACCATATACAGAATTTTCTCAGAAATCCATATGTTTAAAAATATACAGTGTTCCATTTAAAAAAAGTAATGTTTGGCGTGTCCTGTTTCTACTCATCACCCTGTGTGTTTCAAATTAATTTTGTCCTGTAGAATTTCTGATTCTGTACAACTTTTAAATAAACTTATTTTTCTGTATTACGAATAACAAGGGAGTTATTTTACTTTGTCACACTAATGGCCCACCCTGTATAT